>NC_054543.1:16947270-17247270 GCF_017654505.1 Polyodon spathula
TCATTGCCTTATTCCTGTTATCATATCCAAATATTTACTAGGAACAAGTGGGTATAGTGTGTTTGTGTTAGGCTTATGAAAACATAATACTGAATGCATATATATATATATATATATAATTTTTCAAGCAATATCTTATTATTGTAACATCCTTATTCAGAATGTCAAAGTTAGTCACTGATTTGTGAAAACGTGCTTTTATGTTACTGCTGGCTTGTTTGTAGCTTTTGCCTTTTTGTACTGGTTGGTATGGATGTCTTAATCTTTATCTAATATTTATTTTCTTAATTATTAACCAAACAGTTTCTCTCCAGCTTCGCTGCTATAGTGTTGGTGTAAGACCACAACTCGCAACACATCTGCTTTATACCCTAACAAACTATCCAAGTACCTGTTGGGGCCAGTCCTAAATGTATGTTTGTGGTGGTAACAGTGGACTTAAAGCACATTCATTCATGGACATTGTTTTGTTGCGGTATACAGTATTACATGTGTTTGTGATTTTTCTGTCGTAAACTAATGACAATAGATGTTCACGGGTTATATCTCAAACTAACCACTAATTTTAGATGTACCTTTTTAATTACATGTAGTTGTGTTTTTTTTTTTTTTTGCTAGTTATCCTGACAAGGTTTTGAACCTTTTTTGGCTTAGACTTGTGCTATATTGAACTGCAGTACTGTGATTAAACATGGAGCTCAATGCTGCTATTGCTTACAACTGCTTCAAAGTTTGTAGTTTGGACTTTATTTTTTTCTGTACTAATAAGCAACTCCTTATTAAACGTAGTTGTATGATGCTCTGACACGTGTCATCTTTTGCATGGGTGTGGGTGGATAATCAGTAAAGGGGAAAGTGTTTTTAAAAACTTTACTTCTCCGAAACAGAAAACTGCAGTCAAACTTCTGTGGGTAGTATAGTTAGAGAATAAGTCCAGTATTACAAAAAATGTAAATTTAAAGGATGGTGGAACTGTTTTTATTTGGAAATGATGACTTTCCAGTCATTTAGAAAATGGGATTGTAAATAATTTCTTAAACCTTTTTTTGCTTGCCATGGTCCAATGGAGAAATCATGTTTAAGTATTTTGAAATGTAATTTAAGTATTCTGAACTACAATGTGCAGGGTGAACATTTCACTTAACCCATGCAAGTACATATACTGTACACTGTTAATTGTTTTAAATGGCCTTGTGTATAGTCTGGAGCCGGGTGACTATAGCGCAATGTAACCATGACAAGGTTTGAAACTTCCATAAGCAATCCCTGTACACCGTCTGATTTTACTTTCCTCTATTATATAACATATATGAAGATCACAGTGGTGATCCATCCTCCCCAGTGCAGTTATAGTGATTTTTTTGGATAGGCAGGAGTAGGCATTTTCAATCAGGTGGTGGACAGGGATTCTTTAATACAATTTACTTTGTTTTATAATTCACTCTCCTGGTGTACATTATACTGTTTAAACAGAATCAATGTCAATATTGAATTGCACAACTATGTGTCTCCTTTCTTAAGACCATTCTCAAGTTATTTCCATGTTAACCTGCATGGTTTCAGTGAAAACTTAATATCCTAGAAAAATTAATTTTGAATCAGACTGGATGGAAATGAGAAGGGACGGCCTCAGTTTGGATTGTTCACTGATATAAACAGAAGGTAGAAGTGAGTGACCTATGTGAAGGATGATTTAAAACGGTGGACTAGAGCAGAAAAAAAGATTCCACTCTATTAGAAGAATATTATTTATTTATTTAGCAGACACATTTATCCAAGGTGACTTACAGAGACTAGGGTTTGTGAATTGTACATTGGCTGCAGTGTCACAACAAAATCTCACTCTAAAGACAGAGCACAAGGAGGTTAACTGACTTGCGCAACGTTGCAAACTGTGTCAGTGGCTGAGCCAGGATATGAGCTGGGGAACTGTTGGTTACAAGCCATTTTCTTTAACCACTGGAGCTCCCGGTGATGGTCAGCACTGACATAGTCTAGATTTAAACTTGCAATCTCCAGGCTATAGGGCACATCCACGTGGAACGCTCTTACTGGATGAACCACTCGGGAGCCCAAGGTTTGTAGGGTTTAAACTGAATCAAGTCTTTAAAGACCTAATTACGTTTAAATAAACAACCTACCCTTATATCATGAGATGCACTGTTGTTTGTAGTGTATGCTATACTGCAGTAATATCTAAATACATCTTTATAGTGTATGCTATATTGCAGTAATATCTAAATACATCTTTTCATGCATCACCCTTGTTTGTACTTACAAAGGAAGTAACTAAATGCAGATGATTAATATTTCACTTGTATGATTGATCCTTGTTGCTAGAGAGAGATGGAAACTCTGAAACTAACACTAGATCTTAAACAATGTTATTCACAGCAGCAGGCACTGGAACAATCTGCCATTTGGAAGGCCTGTGGATCTGTGTCAGAAGTCTTCGTACCGTTCAGTAAAGTCAAGGAGCTGTGCACCTGCAATGCTTTGGCCACTGGCTGATCCACTGACATTTATCATACCTGCTCATGATAGATGAAGGATGGCCCTTTCTCTTAATCATAGTGGATATTTCATAAAGTTTCATCCATTGAAAGGGACTTGCTGAGATTTGTGATATCAAAATATGAATATAAATTGTTTCAGTAGTCCAATAAATCTCCTTCTCTTTGCCGATTATCTCCAGACTGATACGGCTACCATTTTACCTATCAAAAACTCTACATTCATCCAAGACATTGATCATAGTACTGGTACAGTACTGACAACCAATTAATATTGTACATCTATTGCAGTAACATTGTATCCTGATTTATCTAAGTTGTACTCAATTTATGGTTCTGGCATTTATTTTCCTGGGAAAGCATATTGAATTCCTGGGACACCTTCATCAAAACCACAGGACCAGTCAGGAAAAGCAGGGACAAGTGGTGACCTTAGCCCTGCCCCTCGTGTTACAACAGATAGCCCCTACCCAGGGTTCCAGTTTTGAACGCTGGGGGTGAGAAGTAGGAGCTTGTCTGGGACGAAGCTGGAGGCCAAAATAGAAACAGGCCTGTCTGCTTAGTGAAGCGTATGCAGTTCTGCTCTGCTGCGTTCACTTAAATAAAAGGAATGCTACTTGCAACCTTAAACATATACTTTCCAAAAAAAAAAAAAAAAAAAAAAGGCAAGCATATGAGTAAGAACCACTTAGAATTATTATCAACATCATCAAAACTATGGAAATGTTATTTAAAGCTAACAAGTTATACAAATAAAATAACATTTTGCTTGTGAGGGATATGTGCTCGGTTTACAAGAAACAGTGGTGGAAGTTTATGGAATTTATTAACGATATTAGACGCATTAGTAATTTCAGCAAGCAGAGTTAAGTTTAATCATAATCGAAAAGGTCTCTTTCCATAGCTGTGACTACGAGAAATGACAGCAAACAGCAACCTAAAAAGTATTTTTTTTTTTTTTTTCAACTTTGACAAATTTAGCAGAAATGTGAAAGGTGTGTTTTTTTTTTTTTTTGTTTTTTTTTACAATATTAATTTGAAACAGCAACAGCCGAGCAGAGGCTTGTGTGGTTGTCTTGTGAAGTGGACCACCCTGCTTCCAGATTAAAAAGAGAAGTGCTGCCTATTATTAGTCACTGTGCAGTCCGTGGAAAACGCTTTGAACTCTTGCGATAGATCACTGAATACATTACTGATGACAATTTCGTAGACAAGAACCAGGCGATTTTTTTTGTTTGTTTGTGAAATACCAGAAAATACAAAACTAATAGTTTTACAGTAAGTGGTTATTATTTGATAGCAATTGGTATCAGAGATTCCCTGAAACACTTACATTACCATTGTAAGACCTTATTATAACTTGACCAAATTCCAGCACTGTGTCCTAGAAAACAACACGAACATGAAATAAAACAAAACCTAAGAATCCTGCATTTATTTGAACTGAAGGTGATGTCAATCACACTGTCTCTAGGCAAGTTATATCGGCATGCACCTGATATTTTGCAGTCGATATACACAGACATTACTCACAGTAAGACTTGTTTTATACCATCAAGTAAACAGCCACTGCAGGTATCAGGGCTGGTTCTTATTTTTGACCACCGGGAAGTGGCCATATGACACAACAAGCTGAAGCTGAGAAAAAAATATCATCTTATGGGCAACCAAAGAGGGATTCGAACTACAATCATGTATTGGTATCCTTCGCCGGTCACAGATGCATTTCAATGGAATGTCAGCTAATGAAATATCCAGTGTAACATTGCATTATACGGTGTCAATACTAGAAGTGTACCTATATGTATTTGAATCTCCCATTCTTGTGGGTAGACTGTACAGTAGGCCTGCAACCACATTTTTTTAATTGCCAATTTTATAGGCTGTGATACACAGTAACTCTGTAACCACAGACTAGCAGATGTGAGATTGCAGCCCTGCGTACATGTTTTAATAGCATAAAGGAAATGATGTTGGTTTCTGAACAGTATACCTCTCACAGTGCTTCACCATACTGCACAACAAGATCAAATAGGGGGATATAAAATAGCACATAATCCACTACAAATACTGCAGCTTCAACATATATTTTAGTCTGAGATCAGACAGCTGAGCTAGTAATGGATATGCAGGGTTGGACAAACTTTTTTGAAGTTGCAACAGGGAGATGCATCTTTCATTCATTAAAGAAGGCCAGAGCTGACAATTACTTGACAAATGAAATCAGTCAGGGGGGGAATAAGACCATTATGCAAAAGAGCCGGCCTCATCTGCAACCATGGTTATAGTTTTGAACATCATCTCATCAAAAGGGGCTGGAATCCTAACTGCATTAGCACTGCCCGCTACACTAGTAGTGTAAAATCCATGGTTACTTGAGACTTAGACACTAAAAACACATTGAATTGAATTTCTGTATAGATAGGCTTTGTCTATAGTTCTTCAGATTTTTGGCAGCGAGAGTTCTAACCACAGCTTATCCGAGTAACAAAATACAAAGAAAACTTGAGGCTTATTTTACTTTGAAGAACAATGTCATAAGAAGGACACAGCAAACTGCAAACTACTGTATCTTCCGGATGCTATCCAAACATGTGGAGGCTAAATACCTTCCATTAGGGTGCACAAGGCAAACACTACCTGCCACGTAGAGTGGGATGTGTCTAAATATCCCATTGCAAACTGTTTAAAAGCAGCTTTTAAAAGTACAGTACCCCTGACATTAAAAAGTGAGAGTTTTGTGTTCGTAAACTTGATCTGACAAATGTTTCAACTCAGTCTTTCTCAATGTCTTAGAACATTAAGAACATAAGAACATTTACAAATGAGAGGAGGCCATTTGGCCTATCTTGCTCTTTTGGTTGTTAGTAGCTTACTGATCCCAGAATCTCATCAAGCAGCTTCTTGAAGGATCCCAGGGTGTCAGCTTCAACATTATTACTGGGGGGTTGGTTCCAGACCCCCACAATTCTCTGTGCAAAAAAGTGCCTTCTATTTTCTGTTTTGAATGTCCCTTTGTCTAATCTCCATTTATGACCCCTGGTCCTTGTTTCTTTTCTCAGGTCGAAAAAGTCCCTTGGGTTGACATTGTCAATACCTTTTAGAATTTTGAATGCTTGAATCAGGTCGCCGCGTAGTTGTCATTGTTCAAGACTGAATAGATTCAATTATTTTAGCCTGTCTGCATATGATGTGCCTTTTAAACCCAGAATAATTCTGGTGACTCTTGTTTGCACTCTTTCTAGAGCAGCAATATCCTTTTTGTAGCAAGGTGACCAGAACTGAACACAATATTCAAGATGAGGTCTTACTCATGCATTGTAAAGTTTTAACATTACTTCCCTTGATTTAAATTCAACACTTTTCACAATATATCCGAGCATCTTGTTGGCCTTTTTTATAGCTTCCCCACCATTGTCAAGATGAAGACATTTCTGAGTCAACAAAAACGCCTAGGTCTTTTTCACAGATTGAGAAAGATTTACAGTAGAAATGTTTGTCATTTAAGCAATTTAGAATTGTATTTAATTCTTAGTAATCTATGTTCATTTCTTTACTTATTACTTGCATAAACACAAACATTAAAACACAATTTTCTACCTTGAGCTACAGCAGGTAACAGTGTAAGCATGCATGTTTTGAGTGCAAGAAGTCTGCAAGGAGGGAGGAAGCTTGCTTATCTAAGAGCTGACAATATAATATAAAGGATGTAGCTGAACCAACTGGAAGGCCAGCATGATCTGCAATCTGATAAACCAGAGTGTGCCATATAGTAAATTGGATAGCTATGTGGGAAACACTCACCAAGAAATCTGTTTTGTATTGAACAGAATTGCAGCTTTAAATTAATGCTGGCAAGGGGTTAAAGGTGTGATTGAAGACTGTCTAGTACAGGGAAAAACACACAGATATCTGTGACTTTGAGCTGCTACAAAACATCCAGTTTTGAAATTACTGTGAGTTTATGTTACCACTGCTAGTCTGCCAGGTCTACATGTAAGACCATCTGTGAATCTCAACACATTTCTACATGCTGACTTGAGTCATGCCTAAGGGTTGCTACTTCATAATATCAGAATTCTAGTTTTTTTTTTATTTTTTATTGAGTAATTAAATCTAAACATGGCATCCTGCACTGACTTTAATTTAATTAACCTAACACATTTTGCTTGAGTGACGCTTATTTCACACATTTGCAGCTTTTGGTTAATGTGTTCGGGCAATCGGAAATAGAAAATTAGAATGGAAAGCTCCTTATTTTCCCTGGGAACTTAGCCAGTCTTTTTCAAACAATTACTGGATTTAAAAGATTTTATGGAATCATCAATGCGTAAATATTATGGCTGGAGTCATGCAATTAGACACTTGTTTCAATCACACATTTCTAACATGGAATACTTGTTTTAGTAAACACAAACATTAGCTATTAAATTAAATATCTATGAACCCTATTATCAATCAAGACACATCTTGCATGGCGAGTTCGCTTATAAAAGTTTATCGTAATAAAATCAATGTAAAGTTTAATAAAGCATAGTGAAGGCACAGTAAAGCATACTGTACCATGAAAAAGTACTTGCAAACTGTCTGATTTTCTGCTTTTTGCACATTTTTCACATTGAAAAACACCGAAGTTTCGTGTTTCTTTCATTTGTTTGGTGTGCAAGGTAATCAAACATGCAATCTTCAGATGTGAAAAAGTTATTGCCCCCCTAGTTAACTCAACCCAATTAAAGGGATAATTAGGGTCAGCAGTTTGAATACTTTGGTTAACAATCAAGCCTGATTTGGGCCAGCCCTGTCCAATATTAATCTGACTAACTTTGGCCCTTACCACCAGAGTGAAGTTGTCAACACACAGGTTCTAGAGGCACATCATGCCACGATCAAAAGAAATTCCTGAAGACTTCCAGAAAAAAGTTGTTGATGCCTATCAGTCTGGAAAGGGTTACAAAGCCATTTCTAAGGCTCTGGGGCTCCACCGAACCACAGTCCGAACCATAATCTCCAAATGGAGAAAGTTTGGGATAGTAGTGAATCTTCCTAGGAGTGGCTGTCCTGCCAAAATCTTTCCAAGAGCTAGGTGTAAAATTGTCCAGGAAGTCACAAAGAACCCTAGAACAACATCCAGGGATCTGCAGGCCTCTCTTGCCTTGGCTAAGGTCAATGTTCATGACTCCACCATCAGAAAGACACTGGGCAAAAATGGGATTCATGGCAGAGTAACAAGGAAGAAACCACTGCTAACTAAGAACATGAATGCTCCTCTCAAGTTTGCCAATAAACACCTGGATGATCCTCAAGAGTTCTGGAAAAATGTTCTATGGACAGAGGAGTCAAAAGTGGAACTTTCTGGCGAATATGGGCCCTGTTATGTCTGCGAAAACCAAATACTGCATTCTACAGTAAGAACCTCATACCAACGGTCAAGCATGGTGGCGGTAATGTCATGATTTGGGGATGCTTTGCTACATCAGGACCTGGATGACTTGCCATCATTAAAGGAACTATGAATTCTGCTCTGTATCCATCCGTGAGCTGAAGCTGAAGCGTAGCTGGGTCATGCAGCAAGACAATGATCCGAAACGCACAAACAAGTCTACATCAGAATGGTTGAAGAACAAGAAATTTAAAGTTTTGGAATGCCCTAGTCAAAGTCCTGACCTAAACCCCATTGAGATGTTGTGGCAGGAAATGAGCAGTTTATGCTCGAAAACCCACAAATGTCAGAGTTGAAGCAGTTCTGTATGAAGGACTGGGCCAAAATTCCTCCACGGCACTGTGAGAGACTGATCAATAACTACAGGAAGCATTTGGTTAGAGTTATTGCTGCTAAAGGTGGTATAACCAGTTATTGAGTCTAAGGGGGCGATTACTTTTTCACACGGGGACATTGGGTGTTGCATAACTTTCTTTAATAAACAAATAAGTATCAAATTTGTGTTATTTGTTCACTCAGGGTCCCTTTTATCTAATATTAAATTTTGGTTGAGGATCTGATAACATTCATTGTCAAAAATCTGCCAAAATGCAGAAGATCAGAAAGAGGGCAAATACTTTTTCACGATACTGTAGGTAAGCATTGTAAAAGAGTAGGAAGGTATGGTAATATTATTAAACATGGCAAACCAGGGATAATTATGGTAAATGCACTTCCAGGTAGATATCGTGGTAAAACTGCTAAAGTACGGTAGTAAATCTTTCTAAGGGTTGGTAGAGCGCTGGCTGCTGTATCTTTAATATGGAAAAGGATACACATCTGAGAAAGAATTTAGTCCTGGGTAAGGCCTGTAGTGGCATCTTTGTTAGCTATGCAAAGTTACATATTGTGCTTTATAGTTGCAGAAAATTGAATCACAAAAAAGAAATATGATGAATTTTCTTTTAGTGGTGATTTATATTGTCCACTGAAGGCTTGTGAATGACAGCTGCAGAGGATAGTAATGCTAGAATAAACTGAACATGTTTTTGTGCATTTTTAGATGAAGAAAAGGAGGCAGTAGAGGCAGAGTACTTAAAGCAGACTATACAAGCAAGCCAATTCCAGCATTGCATGAAATTCACCAGACACAGCCCTGAGAGGGCACTAGAAAATACAAGCAGAACACAAAAGTATGTGGGCAGCAAAACATTCAACACTTACCTGATTTTTAGAACAAGGCTGTCTCATGCTGGCAGCAAGAGCTCATAATAGGTGAATACGGCACAGAAATTTAACATCTATTTGTCTCGGTCACAGCTCTGTAACCAGCAATACTGCAGGAAAGATTTGGGCACAAAAGACGTATGAGAATGCAGAGGGGTCTCCACAAGCAATGTGCTTTAAAAGACGACCCACAACACTGAAAATCACGACCTGAAAACACATCGTGTCGGGTGAGCACAATGGCATTAAAATGAGCCTGGGTTATAGATCTTGGCAGGGTAGGTATCCCGCTACAGTAACCATTTTTAAAGCATGTAATGAAATAGAGCACTGAGCCAAAACAGTTCTTCAGTATCTGTACACTGGCCTTCATTAGGACCTGTACCTAATATCAGGGTGGGCCACCATTTGCCCTGATCACTGAATTGACACAACGTGGCTTAGACTACAAAGACCCTTGAGGGATGTTAACCAATTCAGGCCATTAGCATTTCATTGGTAATGCACTCAAAGATTATCATCTGCTTTTCACTGCTGTTAGAGCTTTGCTTTTCCTAAATTCAATTCTGCTGCTGAAGGTAAAAACAAAATGAAGCCGCTATCTAGCGAATACTTTTGCGAGCGCAGCAGAAATGCATACGCTGAAAGCTCAGAATGAGTCTGAGACAGGCACTGCAAGAATGATCTGGCTGAAGGACAAAGCAGTATTCCATTATGCCTGAAAAATCCAGCAGACCAGGATATTAAAAGTTAATGGGCTACCTGAACACATGGGCTTGCTTTATTTCAGTCCTCTATGCTTAGAAGTAGAGTTGTGTTTTACAGCAAGCTGTAAAAGGGCTTGACTTCAGCCGAGGATTTCTAAATGACCTATTAACAACACCGAAAACACAAAAAAGCAACCAATTTCCAGTTCATAAGCTGCCAAAAGGAGTCAACATCAAAGCTTACAAACTCATACAAAAGCGAATACAGCAAAAACAGTTCATTGTATAGTAAAAGATCTTTCAAATTATTAGTTTAAAGGCTATTTCAGAAGGTGGGAAATCAATACCCCTGAAATGTTGAAAAATGTATTTCAAAAGAGAGATTTAAATGTTATCAAAATTGGAAGGCACATTTTATGGTAAACTGTCATTACTAATGTAAAACACATGGAAACATCCCTGTGTATCAAACTTCTATTTAGGCAATAACAAGAGGATGCACTGAATGTAAGGACATACCACAGTTTACAAACGAGAGGCCATTCAGCCCATCTTGCTCGTTTTGTTGTTAGTAGCTTATTAATCCCAGAATCTCATCAAGCAGCTTCTTGAAGGATCCCATGGTGTCAGCTTCAACATTACTGAGGAGTTGGTTCGACTCCCACAATTCTGTGTAAAAATGTGCCTCCTATTTTCTGTTCTGAATGCCCCCTTACATAATCTCCATTTGTGACCCCTGGTCCTTTTTTCTTTTTTCAGGTCGAAAAAGTCCCCTGGGTCGACATTGTCAATTGCTTTTAGAATTTTGAATGCTTGAATCTGATCGCCCCATAGTTTTCTTTGTTAGAGACTGAATAGATTCAATTCTTTTAGCCTGTCTGCATATGACATGCCTTTTAAACCTGGAATAATTCTGGTTGCTCTTCTTTGCACTTTCTAGAGCAGCAATAACCTTTTTGTAGCGAAGTACCCAGAACTGGACAAAATATTCTAGATGAGGTCTTACTAATGAATTGTAAAGTTTTAATATTACCTCCCTTGATTTAAATTCAACACTTCACTTTATATCCGAGCATTTTGTTATACAGTCTTCCGTGTGGATACTAGAGGTTAACCTTAGGAAGACAGACATCACAGATCTATAAAACTTATTCAGGAATTGCTTTATAATAATAGATTGTGAAAAACTGCAGCTTTATGTATTTTTAGTCCCGACTCAAATCAGGGCTACAGTATAATTCTTGAAAATGTATTTTTAGTCCCGACTTATATATATATATATATATATATATATATATATATATATATATATATATATATATATATATATATATATATATATATATATATATATATATCCTCGCAATTCGCCGGTAATCGGATACTCATCGTGTAACACAATCTTTTTTAGTGCTAAACATGCTATATAACCTTAAGTTAATGTCAATAGTTCTTGGCTTTATTCCAAATGGGTAGAGTACAATTTAAACTTACAACGACAGCTACCTACAGGCCATTCCTATAATTATGTAATTGCACACCGCAAATCCAGCATGTGCAAAACTCACAAATGTATCTTGTATAGATTTTTTTTTAAGACAGGAAAAAGAAAGTTCTCTAGAATTTATTATAATTTCATCTGCTTAGACAAAACAGCAAGAACAGAAGTATACATTTACATATTTTAAATGGTCTACTCATTCAGGTATTGAAACCATTCTCCATTTTCTACCAGTATAATTGCTGTTGTTTCATGTGCAAGCCAACACTTTAAAGTACGATGCTACAAGTAATTAGAATTTTAGCATCTGTGTTGAGCACATTAAGAAATAACTGCTCCTAACACTTAAAAAACAAACAAACTATTCAGAGTAAAAAAGACTGCTTACAATACATATCAAAAGATCTCTCACTTATTTATATTAGACTCAAGTCCATGAATAACTGCCAGTTCATAAAATAAAAATACAAATGTAAATCATGCTTTGTCAGTATGTTGAGAAAAACCTGTTTAATGTTGTTGTGGCTTTTCATCCTCACAATAGCCCAGGCTCATGCTCTAAGTTGTTGTTTTTTGCACCCAAAGTACACAACAACCTATAAAGCCTGCTACCTGCCTCCTCCTCCTTCCAGTACAAGATTAGATACCTGTAAACTTGAAAGGTTCATTTAAAACTGAGTTTTTTCGATAGCTGTCAAAAGATTTTGAAATAGTGATCTTGGCCCAATTTAGCACTACCTTATTCATGTTAATAACCTAGTCCTGAGCCAACTGGCCATATTAAAATAGATCTCCAAGGATAAAATATTGTCCTACTTCATAATGTGTGCTCAATGTTTCGACTTAAATTTACTGAAATCATGTTAACAGATTTAATTCAAAGACTGCTTAAAAATCAACTGACAAGTACCCCATACGTCTTCTGGACTTTTACTTCCAGGTAAGCTGTTAACTGGTTGATAGTTTTGAGAATAAATGTATCTTTGCAGAAACTGTGCAAACTCTATGACACATTTTATTCCCCACCCTTCAATAATACAGATATTCAAGTGTGGGTCTCAAACCAGTTTCTTTCAAAATAAACATTTGCATTCCCACACCCATCTGAACAGTTCAGCAAATGGATGTCAATTCAACCTGTTTAGACTTCACTCAGACCAGCATGCTATTTTAAAGAATGCATGAAGCTATCAAGGTTATATTCAGTGTCGTATTGTTCTTCACTCCAAAGGTCTCCAAGATTGTCAAGGACAGACTTTACTGATGTCTTTCCTGATGAACCTGAGGATTCACCCTTCTCCGCTTTGTTGTCCTAAACAAAGAACAAAATATATCATCAGCTTTGTTATATATCAGATAGATGCAGAAAGAAATTATTTTTCGGCCTGCAGAACATTAAACCATTGACTAGAAATCAGAACATTTTACTTCTGAATCATTGCTAGCATTGGTAATATCAGATCAACCTTACTAATGCACAGGACCACACAGTTCTAAGTTGCACACAGGCAAGCCTGCAGGTGCCCAGGCCAGCCACAGGGGTCTCTGATGCGTGGTGAGCCACGGATTCCCCAGCTGACCTAAACCTTCCCTGCCTGGGCAGCGCTTGGTCAATTGTGCCTCGCCCCCTGGGAACTCCCGGCCACGGTTGGTACAGTGACACAGCCTGGATTCAAACTGGCATCCTCCAAGCTATAGGGCACTACTTCGGAGCATCTTTATTTTGGTTGTACTGTGGCATTAAACAGTGCTGGGTGGTTACACAGTTCTTAGTTTAAAATCCTAATCAATGCCCCTATTAAAAAATCCACTGAACAAGAAGCCATTACAACCTTCTCAAGAGTAAAGAGGTTGAGTAGCTGGTCTGTCTTCTGAAGGCTGGCGTTCTCTTGGCTAATCACAGTGTTGGCTATGCTCATTTTTAATTTCTGAAGGCCCATAATCTTCTCTTCCAACGTCCCTCTTGTGATCAGCCGGTACACATTGACAACACGTTTCTGGAAGGAAGGCAAACGAGACTTGAGTTATAGTATTGCAGCAAGTTGCTTAAACTATAAGCACTAAACTGAAGGTTTAATGTGTTGAGGTATCAAGTAGTAGGTAACCTGTAAGCTCAAATGCAACAATGGAGCAAGGAGCAGTTACAGTAGTCTTTCAAGTCTCCCTTTTGCATAGCAGTCTGAGCAAATCCAACATTTAGCATGAGCTTATGGACACAATATAAATAACTCTTTGCAGTCCATTTATTCAGCACTTGTCAGGCGCGTCAGGTCCAATTTATTTTCATACACGCTGTTTATTTTACACTCGCTGTTCAAAATATAGATTTTTTTGGAGTAAAACAGGTTTAAAAGGCATTGAATTGCAAAAGGACACTCAGTACTGTATCTACAGCCAAGCCCCACCCCTTGTTCACTGTATTTTTCACTTAACTCTTGACATGCATACTGATAAATCCTCTCCTGATCACTCGTTTTATAACCAAACTCCTCAATAATGCGATCTATAACATCTCAAAAAGCTCTCCAAATGTCCATGATATTCTTTGAGCACTGGATGCAGAAGCAGCTAACTCCTTTGTTATGTCCGTGTTCTCTCTGTACCGCATTGGGCTATGAGATACGCCCTTTTTTTCGGTTTCACTCAGCTCCTATCGGTCTCACTCGGCCACTGAAAAGTTTTCTCTGCTTTTTCTGGAGAAAAAACGACTAGAGACCTGTGCTTTACGTCTTTTTGATGATGTTGACAGGGTCCAACATTGGACTGAAAATGGAAAATTGTAATGTCGGACCTGGTCCGACATCGGACCGCAAATGGTTAATTAGGCTCACAGGAAAACATGGAAGGGTAAAATAGGGACTTTAAAAACAACCATCACTTAAAGTATTGATGGCTTCAGTTCTCATTTTGAATTTGTGACCAAGCCATTTCCCTCAAAGGCAAAGGTTCTGAAAGCATTAAAACAAGGCATCCAGCAACACCTGTTTTATATTACAGAAACCTGTTTTACAGCATCATCTCTGCCAGCACTATGAAACCCCACAGGACTACAGCAACCAAACTAACAACATTTTTATAAAATTATGAAAAAATCAAATGAATCTGTTCAGAAATGTAATGTCAAAAATAGCAAAGTTGATATCCATAGCAGAATTGGCTGTGATATTTCCATTTTTTAGTTATGATGTGGATGTAGTTATGAGTTTAAACTACAGTTTATTCTTGCAAGTTAAGGGTTAAAATATTTTTTTCCAAAAAAATAATTAAATTAAAATAAAGCCCCTAGTGTCAATGGCACTCTAAGTTTGCTTCACAGTTGCACTAGTACCTATCCAATACGATGCGCTCGGTCCACGGCCTGCAGGTCTCTCATTGGGTTCCAGTCATGTTCTACAAACACTACAGTGTCGGCCCCTGTGAGGTTCAGACCCAGCCCTCCCACGAGTGGTGAGCAGGAACACATCGATAGAGGGGTCATTATTGAATCTGGAAACAAGGAAGAGATTCAGTCATGGACCATTTTAGGAACTTTGACCAGAAATGTATTTTAGTTTCAAAATGCCATACAAGAACATTTATAAGGTCAATAGAAGTGAAAGGAGAAGGCAGTTGGGATTTTTCATTATTGTGAATTACCATTACAAAGCATGCAATCCAAAAGATTATTTAAACAAGAAACACAGGTAACCTAGGATTTAATGGAACATAATTCCTTAACAAATCCTAATGCACAGTCTCACATTGGTTTATGCTGTTCCAAAGATAAATCCTTCATCAGGCCAACAATATCACATGCTAGATGCATGCTTACCGTGGCACAATGGAATGCCTCTGCCAGCCGGCACACTGCCGTCCAGCCTCAGGTAGGTGACTGAAGGCAGGTGAGCTTTCAAGAGATGGTGCGCCATGATGTCCAGCATGCTTTTGAGCTGACAGAAAATCAGGATTCAGTGCTGAGCGACAACAGCCTCTGTGCCACCCTCTATGGCGCCTCCATTTCCCAAACCACAGTCCAAGAGAAGCTGGGGGAGGAGGGGGGAGAGTAAGTTACAAGCAAAACTGAACCAGACTTCTGTGGCACATTACAGAACAATGAACTTTGTCAGATCAGAGGTATTCTTTCACTGAATCACCAAGACAGTGACCATTAGTTCTAAACCCTTCCACTTTAGTTTTTGAATCAAAAGCAGTTTAAGATATTTTGCAGAGCTTACAAAAACACAGACAGAATCAATTATAACTTGCTGGCCTTCCAGATGGTTGCAGCAAGTTCAAAAAGCTGCAGCCAGAATATTTACTCACGTCTACCTGTCATCATTCCCTAGTTTTACGATCACTACTTTGAGTTCCAGTGAAGCACTGTATTGATTTTAAAAATGTTGCTCCTTACTTGTAGAACAGTAGACTGTTCTGCTCCTCCCTATGTGTGCGTGTTATTGATTCCTTACAAACCGCCATGATTTTGAGATCTGATAAGAAGTCTTTTGGTAACTGCAAGAACTTTAAAAACCTGTGGGTCGAGGACATCTGGTTCTTAAGCTTCTTCACTTTGGAGCTTTGGGCTCTGTTCAGAATGCTGAGTCAAAATGGTATCTTAACTCGAACTTACAGATTTTGTTTAACTTGGCATTTTACTAGTCAGCAGTTTAGAGTTATTTTTAGTCTTATATTTTTGAAAAGCTGCTTGGGATGTTTGTTTATAAAGGAAGCTAATGCTATATAATAAAATTGGTATTATAACAGAGTAGGAAGCACAACTCAGAATAAATGACCCCATTATTAATAATACATTTTGTAACCGAGTTACATAAAAAATGCTAAAATAAAAGTGGTCAGACAAAGTAGCCATTAAAAAACGACCTACACTTTAGCCAAAATGATCAATCTTCATAATAAAAAAAAAAAAAAAAAAAAAAAAAAAAAAAAAAGAAGATTCAGGGCTATTAATATCTTACTAATATCTCTCTTTTTGCAGCCTGAAAAGTAAAACAGCCCTAGCTTTTCATTCATTCATTCATACTATATTTAAACAAGTTTGTTTTTAAGTGGAAATTCACTATCCCTGTGTTGTGAAGCGTAACAGCTGAATAATTACAAAAGAGAATTTTTCCTTGGTAAAATGCAGGAGGGCTATGTGATGAATACTAATCCAGTCAAGTAAAAATTAACGCATTACAGACCTCTTGATCACGGCCGAGAAATGGATTTGTTCCAACATGCCAGAAAATTTAACTAACACTATATAGAAAATTGCCTCCATCATTCCAGTGTGAAAATTGACCTTTTCAGCCACTATATTCCAATTCCAGCTCGAGTTCTGTGCAGAGCATGAATTATTCAAACAATACAGCCTAGTGCTGGGAAAACTAAATTTATAAGAGTCTGATGACAAACTATTCTATAAAACATCACAACCATCTCCTTATTTTGACTGAATAATATCTCTTATCCTCTGAAGAAGCTATAAAAACACTATATTTGAAGACCATGATTTATGTATAGTGGCAATCTTTGAATCTTCATTGTGTGCAACTAGATACACGCAACTGTCTCAAGTTCATGAAATAGCATTCTTCAAGGATGTCTGAATTCATACATTTCTACTAATGGGTATACAGATTTAAATACAGCAATTTATTGCCCTTTTACCATTCCATTTCCTTTTATGTTTGCTACCAAATAAAGTAGCTTTCAGATCACAAAAACCTTGTTTGGGTACTGTCTGACAAAGAATCTTCAAGAAAAACAAAAATTGCTTGAAAGAAACCAAACACACACACACACACACACACACACACACACACACACAAAAATCCTTTCCATCCTCTGTAACTGATATTGTATTGAGATTTAACAGTTGCAGAGCTGATAGAAATTACAAGTGACACCTGTTAACTAAAGCAGAAACAGCAAGTGGACCACAACACAAGATTTAACAGGTAAGACATGTTGCGTTGATGAGAAGAGAACACATGTTAAAACACAAACATCTCATTATAAAGCAACAAAACAGGCTACTTGTCATGTGTTCCAGGTGTCTTTAGCTTTTCGTTGTCTTCTGGTGCAGTAGCAGTAGACAGCGTGTCATCGAGGTCGACCTTCGCTCGAGATTTGGCAAAATCTTCATACAGTTGAATCTTCATACAGTTGAATCTTTATATTCAAAAAAGGAAAAAAAAATACAGTTTACTTAATTTCACTGTAAATCATATCTTTAGAAATATGTTTGGATCACAAAAGCGATGAAACAGCCTGTGTTTAAGCCATACGTACTCAAAACCTGTATGAAACTTCAGGGCAGTCACAAAACCACAGTAATTTTGAATGGTGCAATGGGGAGTATTGCATAGTTAAACAAATACTGTTCAGGAATCCCCAGGCTTAATGAATTGCAGGAAAACCAGATCTTCAACAACCAGCTGATTCCAGGTTTAATTTAGTTATTACACAAAAATTATGGCTGGGCTCTATTCAGAAATCTAGAGCCTGGAATGATACCAATATAGGAATGGCCAGGAAGAAAACCACTATTTTTAATGACGTGGGAAGAACATTAATACAAGTGTACACAACATTACACAATGTATAGCATATGAGCTGCATGAAAGTTTTAATGCTACCCAGTTACCTCAGGAGTTCAAACATATTTCGAGGTTGCGCTACACTGGCATTTTAAAAACCCATGCAGTCTGTAAATCTGCAGTTCATGATCAAAATGCTTCTTGCAGTATATTCCATTTCAATAATATAACCATTATATGCATAAAGATAATCTAAATAATAATGATATTATTATTATCCTATTGTATCAATACTGGCATAATCTTGCACTTAACTGCTCCACACTTTGCTGTATTATATTACTGCTCTCAATTAAAATGTTTTCTGTATCTTGACCTTGCGTTTACTCCTATAGGTAACCATATTCACATTTTTTGTAATTGCTCTTATTTGAAATTGTTCTTATCCATTTATTGTACTTACCGTATTTGCTTGACTGTAAGTGTAAGAAATTGAACCCCAAAATACAATCGTGGGGGGGGGGGGGGGGGGGGGGGGGGGGGGGGGGATAATTGACTAATACACAAGCAAAACCCCCCCTTATGTCAGCAAACCTTTAATGTCTGCAAAAGTCATGGCCGGTGTGTGGTTACTGCAATTCTCGTATTTACCTAGTAGGGTTTAGGACCCAGGGGAACCCTGTGGCAGATATGTATTCCGTGCGGAAGGCAAGTTCACATACAGTACTTAGCCATACATTTTCAAAAGTTGGCAGGTATGTAATAATAATAATAATAATAATAATATCTTGAGCGGAGTGCTTCTGTGGAAACAGTACTTCCATTGACATTGTTGTCAGCATATCCTTGTTGCCCTCATTGCCACAGCAAAAAGATACCCAAATCTTGCCCTCACAAAGGTGGATTTGACTTTCACTCAAGCAAATATGATACTACTTGCTCTTAATGGAGTTTACTCTGAAGCAAATATTTTTACTATAAGTTTAACTGATCTTAGTCAAAATCACTCTCGAACGTAATATACTGTATTTATTTTCTCTACTCTCACATCTTGTAAAGTGCTTTGTGATGGTGGTCCACTATGAAAGGAGCTATATAAAAATAAAGACTATCATTATTATTATTATTTGATTTTGCTCTTACTACTGACTATTGTATTTTAAAACTGCTCTTATCTGTAATGTGATATTTTGTAACAACGCCAAGTCGCCTTGGATAAGGGAGTCTGCTAAGAAATAAATAAATAAATAAATAAATTAAATATGACCTACACTGAACAAAAATATTAACACAATATGCAACAATTTCAAAGATTTTACTGAGTTACAGTTCATATAAGGAAATCAGTCAATTGAAATAAATTCCTTAGGCCCTAATCTATGGATTTCACATGACTGGGAATACAGATATGCATCTGTTGGTCAGATACCTTAAAAAAAAAAAAAAAAAGGTAGGGGCGTGGATCAGAAAAGCAGTCAGTATCTGGTATGACCACCATTTGCCTCATTCAGCGCGACACATCTCCTTCGCATACAGTTGATCAGGCTGTTGATTGTGGCCTGTGGAATGTTATCTCACTCCTCTTGAATGGCTGTGCGAAGTTGTTGGATATTGGCGGGAACTGGAACACGCTGTCGTACACGTCGATCCAGAGCATCCCAAACATGCTCAATGGGTGACATGTCTGGTGAGTATGCAGGCTATGGAAGAACTGGGACATTTTCAGCTTCCAGGAATTGCGTACAGATCCTTGTGACATGGAGCCTTGCATTATCATGCTGAAACATGAGGTGATGGCGGCGGATGAATGGCACGACAATGGGCCTCAGGATCTCGTCACGGTATCTCTGTGCATTCAAATTGCCATCGATAAAATGCAATTGTGTTCGTTGTCTGTAGCTTTTGCCTGCCCATACCATAACCCCACCGCCACCATGGGGCACTCTGTTCACAATGTTGACATCGACAAACCACTTGCCCACTCTGCCATCTGCCTGGTACAGTTGAAACCGGGATTCATCCGTGGAGCACACTTCTCCAGTGTGCCAGTGGCCATCGAAGGTGAGCATTTGCCCACTGAAGTCGGTTACGACGCCGAACTGCAGTCAGATCGAGACCCTGGTGAGGACAATGAGCACGCAGATGAGCTTCCCTGAGACGGTTTCTGACAGTTTGTGCAGAAATTCTTCGCTTGTGCAAACCCACACGATCCCGAAGGTGAAGAAGCCGGATGTGGAGGTCCTGGGCTGCCATGGTTACACGTGGTTTGCAGTTGTGAGGCCGGTTGGACCTACTGCCAAATTCTCTAAAACGACTTGAGACAGCTTATAGCACAGAAATGAACATTGAATTCTCTGGCAACAGCTCTGGTGGACATTCCTGCAGTCAGCATGCCAATTACACACTCCCTCAAAACTTGAGACATCTGTGGCATTGTGTTGTGTGACAAAACTGCACATTTCAGAGTGGCCTTTTATGGGATCTTTTATTTCAGCTCATGAAACATGGGACCAACACTTTACATGTTGCGTTTATATTTTTATTTTGCATATTTACATTCAAATGTATGTAGGGAATATGGATTAGGTCTGGATCGAAGGTCAGAAATAAACAGTTTCTTTTGACATAACTGTGCATCACATATGCATGTTCCACAAACATAAAAAATACAATAACTTGACATTTTATGCATGACTATGTACAGTATTTTTGCATTCATGTATGGAGAACTTTATAGAACTGCTACAAAATGGTTCTGTCACATCTAAGCCAAGGTCTAGACAGGTTTAATATAGACCTGCTGACATTTCTGAAACAGTTAAAAAAGGTCCTCATAAGATACAGAAGGCAACGGAAACGGAAACAACTGGGTTTAAGAGAACACTGCCCCAGAGTACGCTGCTGAACCAGGGAAAGGACTATGACAGGTGACAGCTGCATGTGAGTCTGCAGCCACGCCAGGGCTCATTCATTGTCTTTCACATCTGGAGGCCTGGGTTCCATTCCACGCAAGTAAAATTAGTTTGATGGTTTACCCGGACTGTCATAAAACCACTGCAGTGTTCAGCACAAGTGGTGCTACGGTCCTTGTAAATAACTGCAGTTGGCTATTTGTATGAGATATTAGGACACAATTTAAGTCAAGCCATCAATCATTTTCATCGCTTGAATTACAGGTTTTACATTAATGAGATTAATTTCAGGCTACAATATAAGAAATACGATTATGGAAAGAAAACGTGTGGTGTGCATATGTCCATTCTTAGGTTTGAATCAGCCCTGATACCCACCTGTAATGGACTGAGACTGCAGTAATAATCCTGAATGATCTTGGGTGGGAGATCCTGAAGGACATCCTCCTTCATTCTTCTCAAAAGGAATGGCAAGACTTGGCGATGTAATGCTTCCACTGCAAGAACACCTTAACAAATTAATAAATTATGAAACACCATTAATACATACAATATTCTACAGGCATTCTTGACACATTCATACCTGCTAAAAACAGGTGGCTTTAGCACACATCCTTTTTTTGCTTGTCATTATGGAGAATTAAAAAAAAAAAAAAAAGAGGAGTAACCACCAAGGTTTACCTCTTATTAGCAGTACAAACATGCCAGCCCTTTGCGCTAAAGATCTATTGGTTTGTATTTCATCTTACTTTAAAAAAAGGCAGATATCAGGACTTTTTAAATACAACAAATCAAATGGGAGTTTGCTGTTGCTTCCTGGTACATAATCACTTTGAAGCCCAGAAAGATTAAATGTTCTATAGTGTATTTTATACAAACCTGCATATTCTAAAAACAAGCAAAACACAGTAATAACATTGCCAGTACAAACTAGATTACCACTAACAGTGATTTGCTTTCTGTGATTTGTTTCTAAAAACAAACTGACAGACTTTACTTAACCATTAATCAGGGACTACTACATAACCTTAAAACAGGGTGGACCAAGATTCAGGGTCTGAAACCAGACGGAAATGTTTCAACTGCCAGGGAAGACAGACAGCCCTTTACAGGTTACCTGCCTCCTGCTCCCTAGAGGAGCTCCGGACATCTCTGGTTGCCAATATGGGTTTCCCATAACGGGCTGCGAATTGGCATTCAGTGCCCAAAAATCCTGGCATCAGGTAATCAAACAGGGACCAAAGTTCCAATACATTATTCTATATATAAAAAATAAATAAATAAAAAAGGGAACATCAGAATTTCTCAAAGTACAGTAATACATTCAAGGTTCTCCTTTGTCCTTTAAGGAAGTTTAAACTTCCAGGACCAGAATTAAAATACAAGCTGTAATTATGACAGACTCAAGATGGAGTGTATTGAGTTTCCTTTAGCGCTCTGAAATGCTTATCCATGCTGCTTATGTTTTTTTTGGTACCAGTCACATCTCAGAATATTGACAGCATAGAAGATCCTCCTTCCACAATACATCTGCAATGCTGGTGATAAGGCTGAAAATTGTTTAACTGCACTGGCAATTTGTAATGAGATTTTTTCAATTGCATTATGCAGGACTATTGGAAATTCAATGCCAAGTTCAAAAATACAAAAATAAACCAAGTTACCGCCAATCACACTGATTAAAGAAACCTTGTTAAATTGTTTCTCTACCTACTTTTTAAACTGTACGCATTGCTTAAATTTCACAGTTCGAACCGGTTTTCTGAAAGACTTGCAATTTCCATTCAAAAAGATGCTGTCTGTTAGCAAAACTTCAAACAAGCAGACTTCCTCTAATGTTTCTCAGCATTGCTGGAGACTGACTGTTTTATTATAATGGCAGCCGGTTTGAATACACTCTCTACACATTTGGTCTGCAGCTGTCCTGCTGTAGTTACCTGGATTGGTGTTCCAGAAAGAATAATCCTATAGTTGGTTTTTCCATTCTTGATAACATGGCCTTCATCAAGAATACAATAATTAAATTGAATATTTCTGAAAAGAAAGAAAAACATGTTATCATAACCCTGGTTCCCTGAAATAGAAATGTAACCATTGCCTAATGGATATTTAACCTTTATTACCGTCTAATCTGAATAGATGTATCAAAACTGCACGCAATGTGTGTGACACAGTCGCACCCACCCCCGAGGGCATAAAAAGATTGCTGACACAAACAGTCACAATTTTTCCTTCAAGCCTGCTGCAATCATAGATGCAGTGACGTTGAAGGTTAATGGCTACATTTCTATTTCAGGGAACCAGGGTTATGATAATAACTGAACGTTCCCTATCAAGTATAAAATGTAACCATTACCTAAGAGGTATGAATACCAAAGCTGTTGCAAGGCAATATTGCAGAACAACTAGTATGCTACATGGATAAGCCAACAGCCACCTTGCGTGTTACCATTAGAAACCCCAGTACAAGTAGCTAGGGCTAAAAAATGTGATCTTCCAAATGTTGCAAATGCCCTTGACAAATGCGCCTTGGAACAAAGCCCATGAAGTCACCATGCCCCTGGTGGAATGGGCAGTGTGCTTTTCTGGAGGTGGCAAGTTGGCTCGCTCATAGGCATATTAACTGTGTCTGTGATCCACCTTGATAGCCTCTGTTTAGACAGCTTTTCCATGGGACTTAGCCCCATAACAAACAAAAAACTGCTTGACTGCCTCCAACTCTGATTTCTGTCCAGATAATAGAATAGTGCCCGTACAGGACAAAGCGTATGGAGCTGTTGCAGGCTAGAAAGGAGGCGGATGAAAACCATCAAGTTCCACCATCTGGTTAAACTGGAATGCCAAGATATTTTTTGGAAAAAAAAGCAGGATTGGTGCGAAGCATAACTTTCGTGAAAACACCCTCTGGCATTAGCAGGAGCCGGCTGTGTCGGTCTTTGAGGCTGTTGGAACCGTGGTCTCCAGTTTGGTGCAGGTCTAAGTACTGGAGGAAGCTGCTTGGGAAGCAGGAACACCAGTTCCTTTGTAGACTCTCACGCACCGTGCGAGCGCTGCAGCATGTCATCTACTGCAGGACCAAAAGTGTGCCCCGGAGTAATGGAAGCATCTAGCAATAGTGTCTTGTCCCCGTCAGCTATACGTGCTTGGGACAGCCAGAGCTGCCTTCTTGCGGCTACTAGTGCGCAAGGTTCCTGCCAATTGCAGTGGTACATGGTACAGTGCTCTGTACACAGTATGGTGCAATGGTACGGTACACTACCGTTGTGTTAACTTCATTCACTAAGAACGGTGGTAGATCAATGATCTACAGTTACTGAAGAAGCAATATACAGGGATGCCCACCTGTATAGCTTCTGGCTTAACCAAACGCAGCCCAAAGACTGAAGGAAGCCCGGTATCAAAGCCCCAGACAGCCTTTCGCAGTGGCACTACAAGCAGAGACCAGAGCGACAACAAAACACTGCGGGAAGGAATGCAAGCAGTCAGACCTGAAGCAGAGCTGAGCCCCGTGGCTGCTAGTGAATCGACAAAGGTAACCTTATTCGTTGTACAAAAGTACCCACGGGAATGGAAGCAGGTCTTTGGGACCTACAGTTACCACAGAAGAGATATAGGGATGCCCACCTACAACGCTTTTGCCTAACCAACAGTTTGAAAACTGTGGAAAGTCTACTGCTATAGCCTACCAGTCTTCACACTAATATTATGCAAACAGACCTTAATGTGGCAACAAGACACTCAGAAAAACAGCAAGCAGCTTGACCCAGCTTGTCTCGGTCTAACGCAGGACAGCTGAGCCCAGCAGCCGTGTAAGTATTTCTGTGAAAAAAACAAAATACAATGTTTCCTCACACAATACAGTAACCAAACAATTACCGTTATTTATATACATATTTATATATTTATATAACAAACTTTTTTTTTTTTTTAAAGCTTCAACTGAAGCCAGCAGCTTAAGAGAGAGCAGAAGTAGCCAACTTAAGGTGTTCGATTACAGGAAAGGGGCAGCAGAGTCGCCAGCTTTGCGCAGGGCACAAGGCCGGTGAGGGAGTTACACAAAAAAAACCATGGTTGAGTGAATAAAACACGAAGTAAAATTACTGTAACATGTAATAATCGCAATAAGTGTAATACAGAAGCAATAAATCAGATATAAGTGTGTCACTTCTCATTCAGAGATCTCTCTCCTTGCTTCAGGTCGGGGAAAGAAAAAATGACAGTGTCAGTAGTCTTTTTATGTCCTCGGAGGAGGGCGCGATGGAGTCATGCGCACTGCATGCAGCTTTGATATATCCATTTAAAGGTTAAATACCCATTAGGCAATTGTTACATTTCGTACTTGATAAGGAACCTTAGTTAGGACACAATCTTTGGAGATGCTAGAGTGAGAATCTGAGAAAGATAAATTGAAAATGATTGTACCTGAAAAAGTCAATGTCGTTTCGTACAACATCATAAGAGGCTACCACAAGGTTGTCCTTCTTCACCTGGTGCTGTAACCTGGAAAGCAAATACATGGAAACTCCAATTACCAGACATACAGTGAGAGCTCCAATAGCCTGGCATTAATAGAGTGCAGTTGCTATATACACAGACATTATACATCTTTTGGATCTTATCAGCCACCTAGGCTCGATCACTCATTGTCCTACATGGTATTCTGAGCTCAATACAGCTGCACTAGTTGGACTTCATTCTCAAGACCTAAATTTTCCATTTCTTCATTATTTTAGAAGGGCAATAACAATTCATATTTTCCTTTCATTGATGTTCAACTTCCGCTTTTCTGTATACTGAACTTTTAATGTGTTGTAGCCTTCACTGTTTTTTATTTAAAAAAATAAATAAATAAAAAAGAAGGAAAAAGAAGCAAGTCTGGGTTAGACTGTGTACTGCTAGTAGTCCTTTTCTATGGGTTGCAACAAGTCTACTGAGGAAATTGAATTGAAGGATGGAGATCCACAGGCCTTCAACAACATTACCCGACAAATGTTTTGACAGTCAACAAGCTGAAATTGTCAGTGCAAGCCTCAACCAATTAGAGCAAACACGTCTGTGACACAGTGATGCTTCTTCAAAGAAATTGCAAGTTTGCATACCAAGAAAATTGATCGACTTGGAAGGTCTGTTTTCAAGGCCAATGTTGCTTCAAAGACATTGGATCAAAGAAAATGGATCCAGTTTCTTTGACAAGAACACACCTTTAAACCAGAAGCATTTTCTTGCATTTAAAAAGATGGTGTTTACCTTGCCCTCTCAGTGGGAGGTCCTATATAGTGCAGAGGAGTCAGATATTCTCTGGAGCAGAACTTGCCTACTTCATCCACCCAATGGCCAGTCAGTGTTGGAGGGCAGACAACCAGAGATGGGAGAGGGCTACAGTCGGCTGCCTTGGACTTTGAGTATTCTTGAGCCCTTCCAACCAAAACAAAAAAAAAATATGAAAACTTGTGTGACACTTGACTTAGGAATTTTCAAGTCTTTGTGTCTTCACTGCTTACCTGAGGTAGTAGTCTCCAGCCAGTATACAGATGGATTGCAATGTCTTTCTCAATCCCATGTCGTCACACATAATTCCATGTAGCTTATATTTGTTGAGAAAAGACAACCAGTTCACACCATCCTTGGGAAAGGTGAAATCACATTATCCCAAGATATTTTTTTGCACATGTTTCAACATAAACAAACAATGAAACAAGAGAATACTTGCTCAACAATCTCACCATTTAATATGACCAAAAAACCTGCTGGTATTTCCTGAGCTCTGCTTTAATTGGGACAGGAATTTTGTAATTCTCCAACTTTCTCCCATCTAAAAGCTGTTCAAGGAAGTGACACTCCTTGGCTTTTTGCCGGATTAAATCCTCAGACATATTTGGGGGATTTGGAATGCCAGCCTGAAAACAAAATCCAGTTCCCAAAATGAATGACAGGTGGGATTCTGCACTAACTGTAAAGTTTAAGTCTTTGAACAGTAATGTTCAAAGACTTAAACAACCAGACAGACTCACACTCTTCTTAAAGAATTCTTGAGAAACAAAACAATAAAAGGTAAAAAACACTTAATTCAAACCCCCAAGTAAAGGTCCTGGGAATAAAGATTAACAGTTGGAAGCAGCATTAAAATCATTCTAAAACCAATACCAAGGCTCCTGAAGCCACATTTCACTATATGTATGTTATGTAAATGCATTTGATTCTCTACCTGTCAGCTAGGCATGCCAAGCACATTTATTATGCAAACAGGAAAAACTGTCTGAACAATGACAACAGGATAAGGACAGTCACACATGATTTCAACAGAACGCTGGACAATTTTCTTTTTAATACAAGTGAGCATAGGCAGTGTTAATAGCTGGTGGAAGGTAATAGTTTAGCTTTAACCTTTTACTTTCTAGGGTAGGTTCCCATACCTATTTCATGCATATTTTCTCAATGTCAAATATATAGGACACTGGCAGCAAAGCATCCATTTCAGTTTGGACCAATTCGCTTCGGCTGTTCTAATTTATGTTAAGCCAATGAGACATTTGAATCTTGAAACTTGCCTTAGGAGGGATAAATGATTGACAGACGATCCGCAAGGTTTATAATTTAGGTTAAGTACCCCATACAGGTTAAGAATGACATATTTTAAAGGCCGTCACTAAGATTAAAACAGAACTCAGGTGTTTCATGTAAATGTATTTTAGTATTTCTAAATGAGGAACTACTGAGTGTTTAATAGTTATGGATGATATAAAATCAGTAGAACAAATGGCATTTGGAAAATGCATCTATATTGAAAACTTCATTGGGGTTTTTACTAGCACTGCACCAAGATGCATTTAATTCCAGTACAATTCATCTATCAATACAACCCTTAAATAGGCAGCTAAAGCTATGAGATACTGCCATCTGCTGGTGGAAAGTTGACATTTCACCATAAACTGTGATTCAAAACCACAGCTTAACCAGCTGCTCAGATGTACCTAAAATCTGCAGTGTAATTCCCGTTTATAAGTCTTTAAAATATCTAGTCTTCTATAAACAAAGCAGTCACCAAAGATATTTAAGTTGTGTGAATCACCCGTCACTGTAACCCATGCTTACTATCACCACACTGAATTGTACTGGACAGAATATGATGGGAGTCAATGGGGACAAGAGTCTGATATGTCACTTTGGTTACTGACACTCATGTTCACATCAAATCACATTAAATCAGCTTATTTTTGTCTTTGTACTGCTGGTGTGTTTTACACTACACATTGAAAACAAATGTTATTACTGAACACTATTGTACTCAATACAATACCAAGTATTACATTTCAAGCTCAGCAACAAAAGTGGCATATTTCTTGTTTCATCCCTTCTGTGTTTTTAAATACTGGTTTGCCAGATCATTGGTGAGCTCCTGATAGTCAGCTCTTAGTTTCACCAGTCAGATTTGCATTCAAACACATATAAAGCTTGGTTAAAGAAGAAATTGTAGGGCATCAAGTTTTATAGAACCACTAATACAGGAAATACAGTAATGTCACATTGTAACCCATTATTCCTTAGGCTTCACATGAGTACATTAAAGGGTTTGAACAGGAGTATGACCTACAATTCAGACAGTTTCTGGATCAAACAGGAGCTTGAAATAACCAGAGAATGTTTTTATCATAACCCTGTTTCCCTGAAATAGAAACATTAACCATTACAAAATGGGTGTTTCCTTTAAGACACCTGAACTGAAAACTATACCAAAGATTCTCGCTAGCGTAGGGTGGCACTGGTGAGGCTCCGCCCCATACTCATAAACAGCAACAACTGTCGTCATTTTCTTCAAGATTACGACCACGAACACTGCGACCCCGAAGTTAATGGTTAATATTCCTATTTCAGGGAACCAGGGTTATGATAATAACCTAAAGTTCCCTTTCAAGTAGGGAACATTAACCATTATGAAATGGGTGAGTATACCCAAGCTGTCGGAAGGACATGGCATACAACCCAATTTACAAGCCAGTAAGCGCTTGTGTGGCAGTAATGTTCTAACATAACATTAAGATGGACTCACCTCTAATGTGAAGGGGACTGGGAAGCCACACTAAGTACTCACGTGCCAAAACCAGGATTCTGCTGGTCCGCGACATTCAGCCGATAGAACCTGGCAAACATATGGGAGGAAGCCCACACCGCTGCACTGCATATGTCCTGGATAGAAACACCATGGAACAACGCCCATGAAGTCGTCTGACCACTGGTGGAATGGCCGGTGAGCTTCTCAGGCGAGGGCAGATTAGCCAGTTCATACGCAGTCTGTACTGTGCCTGTTAACTATTTGGACAGACGCTGCTTAGACAGAGTCTGTCCCTGGGACTTAGCCCTGGAGCAAACAAACAGCTGCTCTGACTACTTCCAGCTTTTAGTCCTCTCCACATAGTATGCCAACGCCCGCACTGGGCAAAGCATATGGAGCTGGTGCTCCTTGTCAGATTGGAAAGGAGGGGGATGAAAAGCCTTCAATTCCACCGACTGATTAATGTGGAAAACCGACATGGTCTTCGGCAGGAAAGCTGGGTTAGTATGAAGAATAACCTTCATTCTAGCCTCTGAAAAAATCAGTCAAGCTTTTGACGTTGAAAAATGCCTGCATTTCACTCTACTGCTTAGCAGAAATAATGGCAAGCAAGAAAGCTGTATTAAGACAGGAATTTGGAGCTCAGCTGAATGCATGGGCTCAAATGGAGGTTTGTTAGTGCACTATGCACTACATTTAACCTCCAGCGAGGAACTAAATCACTTCACTGGTGGCCTAAGCCGCCAGGTGCCTTTCAAAAATTGCCCCGCCTAGGGAGGCCAAATTGATTTTTACATGGCACACCGAAAATGGCTGCCAAGCAGACCTTTATAATTGCAGTACAACTGCCATAGGGCATGTTGTGGGTTCAGACGAGACAAGCACCACGTCTGGAACACGCCTCACTTGTACACATACTGGGAATGGGTGGAGGCTGCCCTGGCATTTTGCAGGGTGTCAATCACCCTTTTTGATAACCCCAGACAGCTCAAATATAGCCGTTCAGGGGCCAAACCCAGAGCTGCAGGCTCGATGGGCTGGAGTGCCAGAGTGCCCTGTGTCTGACAGAGCAGGTCATGTCAGCAGCTGCATCAGGGATGAGAACCAGACTCTCCTGGGCCAGTAAGGGGGTATTAGGATCAGCCTGGCCCGTTCTTGTCTGATCTTCTCCAGACACAACAGCAGCAGCGCAAGTGGTGGAAACGCGTACAACAGACCTGCTGGCCACAGGTGTGCCAGTGCATCTATTCCGAGGTCCCTCTTCTCCCTTTATGAAGAACCACAGGGAGCAGTGTGTAGACTCTTGAGGCAAATAGGTCTACTTCTGCCCTCTCAAATCTCTCCCAAATGAGGCTCACAACTTCGGGATGGAGTCTCCACCCTGTTCACCCTCGCAGGTCCACAGCCCAGTTGATTACCCCTGGCAGATGAACTGCCTGGAGTGAGAGGAGTTTGCTTTTGCCCACAGCAGACGTTTGTGGGCCACACGGTGGAGACTGGGTGACCGCACATCATCCTGGTGGTTTATGTAGGACACTAGAGTCGCGTTGCCCCTGAACCTGCTCCAAATATTCCTGCAAGGACAGATACACTGCCTGGAGTTCTAAAATATTCATGTGGCGATCCTCCCATGGGGGCTGCCACACCCCATGTACGCCCCTGCCATTCCACACTCAGCCCCAACCCATATGCAAAAAACCCACTGGGAGGGTATTTGATGCTGCTGCCATCAAGCCCAGAAGCCTCTGGAAAACCACTACTGGTAGTGCCCTGCCAAGCTGAAACAGCTCTAAGCAGGCAGTTATTCTCAGCACTCTGTTGTCGGACAGAGTTGCCAACATGCGTCCTGAATCCAGGCACACCCCCAGACAGGTTACTACCCGGGTGGGTGTTAGCTGGCTCTGTGCATGGTTTACCTTCAGGTCCAACCGATGTAGATGGTTGGTGATGAGCTCTTTGGGTCTGTGTGCCCTTGCTGGAGACCAGATAATTGAGAACTTTGATGCCTCTGTGTCTCAATGGGGCTGGTACAGCCTCCATGCATTTCGTAAAAATGTGTGGGGCTAGAGAGAGACCGAAAGGTTAACATAACTGGTACACTGTTCCCTGAAAGGCAAACCTCAGGTATTTACTGTATGCTGGTTTTACTGGGATGTGGAAATAGGCGTCCTTCTGGTCGACTGGTGAATCAGTCGCCTAGTCTGATGGACTGCAACAACCTTTGCGAAGTCAACATCTTGAACAGTCTCTGACAGGTTCACCTGTCTGAGATCGAGGATCAGTCTGAGGCCACCATCCCATTATGGCACCAGATACTACCTGAAGTAGAACCCCCCCATTCTTGCTGAGGGGGTGTACTATGCAAATGGTTCGCTTTTGTAGCAGAGCTGCTACCTCCTGAGCTACCTGGACGGCAGCTTGTGGGTCCGTGACAGTTGTTTTTGGAAGAGAAAGGAAGAGGGCAGTGTTAGAACTGGAGCTAGTAACCAGTTTGCACAGTGAGGAGCACCAAGGGTCTGTGGTGCACTGTTTCCAGTAGTCTAAGTGGCTTCTGGAGAAAAAACCTTAGGCCTGTGGCAGCAATATCCTAGGGCTGCTGCTTCGCCTGAGGCGCAGCCTGTGTCTTAAAAGCACGCCTGTCCCCGCGGAAAGCGGTAGAAGGTTATCTCTGGATGATGCTGTCCGAAAAAGTAGCAGCCTGTGCTGCGATGGACCCGATAAGACGAGCCTGGTAAGCTACAAGGATGCTGGTTGTACCTTCCCAACCTAGCAGAGAAAGCACTAGCTGTACAGTGCCAATAGAAAGTCTACACCCCCTTTAAAAAATATTCACCTTTTGTTGCCTTATAGACTGGAATTAAAAAAAAAAAAATTGTTTTTTTTTTCATTTATCTATACATCCTACCCCAAAACTTCCAAGTGAAAAAAATATTCTAGAAATTTGTAGAAACTTAATTAAAAATAAAAACTGAAATAGCTTGGTTGGCTAAGTGTCCACCCCCCTTATCATAGCAATCCTAAATTAGCTCAGGTGTAACCAATCGACTTCAAAATCACACACCAAGTTAAGTGGCCTCCACCTGTGTTAAATTATAGTGATTCACATGATTTCAGGATAAATTCAGCAGTTCCTGTAGGTTCCCTCTGCTGGGTAGTGCATCTCAAAGCAAAGACTCAACCATGAGCACCAAGGCGCTTTCAAATGACTATCCTTGAATATCCCTTGGAGCACGGTCAAGAAGATTATTAAGACGTGGAGAGTGTATGGCACCACTAAGATCCTGCCTAGATCAGGCCGTCCCTCCGAACTGGATGACCGAGCAATCAGAGAGGCTACCAAGAGGCCAATGGCAATTCTGCAAGAGCTACAGGCTTTTATGGCCAAGACTGGTCAAAGTGTGCATGTGACAACAATATCGCAAGCACTCCACAAATCTGGCCTGTGTGGTAGGGTGGCAAGAAGGAAGCCATTACACAAGAAAGCCCATTTGACTCCCGTTTGAAGTATGAAAACAACACTCAGGAGATTCTGTAGCCATGTGGATAAAAGTTTTGTGGTCTGACGAAACTAAAATGGAACTTTTTGGCCTAAATGCAAACCGTTATGTTTGGTGCAAACCCAACACAGCACATCACCCAAAGAACACCATCCCTACTGTGAAGCACGGTGGTGGCAGCATCATGTTATGGGGATGTTTCTCATTGGCAGGGACTGGGGCACTTGTCAGGATAGAAGGGAAAATGAATGGAGAAAAGTACAGGGAAGTCCTTGAGGAAAACCTGCTGCCCTCTGCAAGAAAGCTGAAACTGGGACGGACGTTCACCTTTCAGCATGACAACGACCCAAAGCACACAGCCAAAGCTACACTGGAGTGGCTAAGGAACAAAAAGGTAGATATCCTTCAGTGGCCCAGTCAAAGCACTGACCTAAAATGATAAAATGTCATTCGCCTCCGCTAACAAGGTGGCAGCAGTAGTTTTATTTGCATTACGATTAGCAGGTCACTCGTGATATTTGCATCGTCCCTTTGGTTCACAGCCGCAGCCAGCCTCCCGCAATAACATTTCAAAGCTGCGCTGGGCTATGCATTTCCGAGATTCTGTGCAGCACTATGCAGAACTACAGAAATCTGCGCTATAACAACAAGACCAATGTCTCAAACAAGACCCGCCACTGCGGCAGGATAGTCTACTTATTATCAATGTAGTTATGTTTAAACTAGTTGTAACAGTATTCCAATTTTCTTAGGTAAGAACTCCACATGTGTAATAATCATTGGAAGCTTACTTGTGCAATATCGTAAATGTAAATCCAATAACATGTGTTAGTTTTTTTTTTTGCTATACATATTTTATTTATCCGGTTGAAAAAATAAACGACTCATCTCTGCTCTTAAATAATAACCTGTAGTACATGTTTGTGTTTTAAGCAAAAGACCGATTATTTTCCAATTCTATTTGCCATCAGCTAAACAAAGTATTTCTTTGTTTGGATATTTATTTAATTTTATATGTTACAATACAAACTACAGCACCATGTCATTTTGAGCAAATAATAGATCTTAATACTGTTGTAGTATAACATTGAGAGTTTACAACTTTAGTTTTTTTTTTTTTTTGTTTTTTTAATTATTATTCTTATTGTCTTTATAAAAAAGAAACGTACCAATTTATTTGGCATAGTAAAATACTAAATACCAAATGTTTAAATCATTTTAAAGAAGTGTGTTTTGTTGGTTTGATTTTTGTGAATTACGATAATTTAAGTGATTTACATTAGTCTTTATTCTTTTGAGCCTTTATTTGATAACTTGCATGATGTACTGTATACCATGATATTAAGGTTACCACGTTTTTTTTTTTTTTTTTTTTTTTTTTTAACGGTTTTCATACCGTGAAAATTTCATACCGTCCGATCCCTATGGGGTGGAGCCTCAGCAGCAGCACCCTGCTCTAGCGAGAATCTCTGGTATAGAGTTTCAGTTCGGGTGTCTTAAAGGGAAACACCCATTTTGTAATGGTTAATATTCCCTACGTGAAAGGGAACCACTTCCATTGTGTTATTAAAATTTAAGCAAGAATACTAAAGTACTTTGTTCAAAATACAGCCTCATAACTGCTAAAACCTACGTAGCTGTTCTTAAAAGTTCATGCAAACAGGCCATTGCAAGGGGTACCAAAGCCTTAATTCGAGAATATCCCAAATGAAGGATACAAGCCATTGCTTCAATTGCTCCCTCTTGCTTGGTGTTGTCATTAATCGCTCCCAGCCATGGAAGGACACTCTCCAGAAAGACGTTCATGGTTTCCATGGTAGCGATTTTGCTCAGGTCACCCACGCATCGCTCAGCCATGTGTCTAACAGCCGTGTATGGGTGCTGTAAGCATTTACAAAGATCTGGCAGGTACTACAGCAGCTAGAAGAGAAATAGATTACACTATGTAACACAATTTTTGTTCCTGGGTAGCAAGTGTTATTTCCTAATTGCTTATGCCTCAAAAGTATAGAAAATGGCTATTATTCCCCACAAACTTTGCTTTTGTGACGAGGACAGTGATATTTCAAAATATCACTATTTCTAATGGGAAAATGGGCAAATGTGTATCTTTTCGTTCACATAAAGTCAGAAAAAAACAACATATTAATCCAAATTAACATGTATTTATTCTAAAGTAATAAAAAAATATGACTACAAAAGATTTAGAAGTAAATTTTCCAAGAATTACGATTATACTGTAAATACAGTATAATCGTAAATCTCGAAAAACTACTCACTTCTAAATCTTTTGTAGTCATTTTTGTATTACTTTAGAATAAATACATGTTAATTTGGGTTTATCTGTTGACTTATCAGTGATTTAATGATGTCTGCCACCGCTCCCCAGGCCTGTACAGTCCCCTCCCTGATCTCATGGACCTGAGCAATAGAAAGCTCCATATATATATATATATAAATAAAGTGTCAAGGAGTGCAAGGTCCACTGACGCCATGGCAGGGAATGTGGAGGCTGCCAGCGCAGGGCAATCATTTTCTTGGCAGCAGTAAGGACAGCCAACCAAATCTGCTTCTGCTGCAGAGACATATCAAGTGATGAGTCATCATTCAACAAAAGGATCGTAGGGGAACAAGGAATATTTTTACCAAGATTATACAAAGTTGAACAAACACAAAATCCCAAAATAAAGCCACAGTTGGGCATTCCCATACCATGTGATAAAAGGTGCCCATAACTCCCTGGGGACAAAGTACACACAGCTGGGTATCAATACAATCGGGTTAAATATATTCTAATGATGAAATTAAAATGGATCAACTGGTGATTAGAGTTTTTGGAGGTACGGCTCAGATTAACCCAAACAGTATCCCAGGAAATGTCTTCATTTGCAGAAGGTATGTCCCAGTTCCAGCACCCTGCTTCCCTGTCAGTCTGTGAAGAGCCCTGCACAGTAACATCTGCTGGAAAACTGAACAAGTCTTGTTGCAGTTAATATTTTTAAAACAGGATGCTGTGTGCCACAATGTTTAATTTCACACTAAAATAAAATTCACTTCAGCATTTCTCCAAAGGTAATTTCAACTGGGAAAAAAAATCCTAAGTACACCATGTTTCTGCAACACCATGCAGCAGTACAAGGTTACAAAAAATACAATGATGTTATCAAATCAGCCCCCCCAAAAAGGTATTCCTGAAACACTTAAAAAACGGATCCATTTAACACAAAAGAATTAGAAAGAACAGCATTTTACAAAAACAGGTGAACAATTCAGATGTCGCTTACTAGATTTGCTATTGTAGTTTAAGGGTCAGAAATAAACCTAGAATTGTAAATCCCCTCTTACCAAAGGATGAAGTTCAGAAGACATTGACCCTGCTGTGATTTCCAGTACTTGTAATGGGTTTACCAGCTTCTGGGCTGCACCATCCCCCTTCTCCAGCAGCATCTCCCCATCTGTTCAAAAGATTTAAATTTCAACAAGTTACCAGCCACCCCATTCCCTACATCAAATGGCAACACCTAGGCTGCCCTCCTATCCCAGCACTATTTCGAATGAACCGCGAATGGACTGAACAATAGTCTTTGCCAAGCCAGGTACAACTATAACTCCACTTAATTAACCTGAGATAAAATGTTTTTGCATCAATGTTTCAAGTAGCGTGGTCTACATTATGCTCTACATATAATATTTAATGCAAAGTTAGTAGTAACATACCAAAATTCTCTACATCAATTGAGCTCCTTAAGGGTCCAAACATAGAGTCCCATAGATGTGCCAGCCCTCAAATGAATTCTGAACCAAAGTGCTGCGCTATAGTAGTGGGAGTAAAATCTGCCCCTCTCCTTTGCGCCAGGCATGGCGGCTTTACCTAAAATAAACATAGAAAAGATAGTAAATGAAACACATTCTAAATAGAGGTCTGCTCGGGCCTAAATTTAAAACCTGATCTGAACCCTACCAAACAAAATCCGAACCCGACCCGAGCTCTTTGAAATATTGATATGCCTGACCTGACCATCTCCACAAATACAGTACATTCCTAACATATGCTATTTTAACCAAGTACCTTCAGTGCAGAGTATTCCTGGTTTCCAGTTAAAATGTAAATAAAAAAACAAAAATCTCATTCACTTCCTTTCCTAGTAATCCAACACTGAATGGTTTAAAAGACGACAACAGGCTTCGTCAAAACTTTGTTACCACAAACAGCCACACAGAAGATGCTCTTGCAAATTCGCAAACTCATTTTGGACAAGCCTATATCATATCAAACCGCTAAATTAACGTTCAACAACAAATATTACATCACAACTATGGCTTTTAAAACAGATACAGGACGAATACTTCACTCTTCAGTGTGCCGCTGCAGATTTCCCGTCTGTTTGCCGTCATAGTTCAGTAATATTTTGGAAGATTTGCATTGTACAACGCCACATGGACTTTTACTATCGTTGAACACAACAACGTCATAGTTTTTCCAAACAAACAGTGGATTTAGATGTACCCTCCTTTCCAGCAATGGAATGTTCCACTGCTACACATTCTCCTGTTGCTAGTGTGGTTTTTTCTTCTTTTTTACTTCATCAGCCTATATAGAGATGAACCCACTTTATATCTGGATTTTTTGCAGGCATAATTCATTATATAAAGCAGGTCCTGATATAAAACAAGTATCACGTCTGCCTATGACAGCACATTACAAATGTGAGAAAAAAAAGAGACAATTAAAGAGCAGTGTTTTAATACTGTTCATTTAGTCCTTCTGTAGCTTTAAACAAATGTATATAGTTTACTACAGGACAAATACGTTTTGTATCATTGACGGGAACGAAAAAGTTTGTGTCGTCTAAAAAAGCATGAATTGTTGACTGATGAGAGCTTTGAATTAGGTGTTGCCCTTTTTTTGTGTACATTTGTATAAGACTGACTGTTAAATGATGACGTTGGTGTTTTGCAACTGAACTGTATCCTGTTAAGACCACCCACGCACTATGACAGGCTGCACAAAATGTCAGTTTATCAGCCGTGATGATTACTGGTTGTTAGTTGCTTTGGAAATTAATTATATCCCGTGGTTACTTTGTCAGATGCTGCGTTGCCTGCTTTTACTGACTGCACAAAACAAATAATCCAGGTTTGTCATATATTAGGGCTGTCAATCTCGATTAATCGTGTGATTAAAAAATGTATCTAGATTAATCATAACTTTTAATCAAATTTTTAAACAATAAAATGCAACCTTAATTAAAGATATGTTTAGGAAAACAACAAATTACCCTTTAAATAAACTTTTTGATTAGAAAGAGTTCATTATGAAGTAAAAACCTACCAAGAAGGGACCATCCCAGCTCTTTTCCAAGTTGCTCTTTATTACATTAGGAAGTATACAAAGATTTTTGCTTAGCTTGAATGTTTTTTTTTTTACCACTTTAAATATACTGGTTTCAGTAGCGGTACAGAATGCAAAGTATACAATGCTGAAAACACACACCTTACATTACATACCTGCTGGTATATTATATTCGTTGTTCAGGGGCAGAGGGAGCTGGTTTAAAAAGTCACTGATCTTGCTTTGAGGTTTAAATTTGTAACCACTTTCTCACTCAGACTGCCAGGCTAGGGTTAAGTCTGCTTTCTGATTGCTTGTCACTGGTTTCCAAAGCAGTGACAGTGTCCATGAGTTGACAGACTCCATGACGATCACCGCTGAGTATTTTGATCTAGTACTGGTACAGTACAATACAATATGCAGGGCTCACAAAATTTTGGTAATGGTACTTGCCCTTCGGGCAATCCATTGTCGACATTTGGTTGTCCAAAAAAAATGTCAAGTTGCCCATAATTAACCTATGGACTATGATTTGTACAAAGTACACTGTACTCAATATAGGTACAGTATCTCAGGGTATCTCACGCCAAGGAAATGCAGGTACATGGATTAGGGAGTGGTTAACATGAAGAAAACAGAAAGCACTGATTAGAGGAGAAACCTCAAAATGGAGTGAGGTAACCAGTGGAGTACCACAGGGATCAGTTTTAGGTCCTCTGCTATTCCTAAGCTACATTAATGACTTAGATTCTGGTAAGTCATTAATTGCAGCAGCTAAGGTCATTCGAAATGATCTAGACAAGATTCAGAACTGGGCAGACACATGGCAAATGACATTTCATAGAGAAAAGTGTAAGGTACTGCATGCAGGCAATAAAAATGTGCGTTATAAATATCATATGGGAGATACTGAAATTGAAGGAATCTATGAATTTCTCTATGTGTGTGTGTGTGTATATATATATATATATATATATATATATATATATATATATATATATATATATATCACACACACACACACACACACACACACACACACACACACACACAGAAATTAGATATATACTGACAGGAAAACAAATGCACAGGCCTCCTCATATATCCCCAGATTCTGACACTCTCAATAACGTAAACGAATTGACAGCTATGGATTGAAATAACACTCCCACTGCATAGCAGTTTTGACCATACAGTGAGCTTAATTTGATGAGTTCAACGCTGCGCTCCCCCCTCTCCCCCCTCCCCATTTAAGATGTAGCGAATTAAGTTCAGTGAAACTGTCATGGCTAAAACTGCTAAGAAATTGAAGTTTTAGTTCCATCTTAATGTTATACCAAATGTGTAAGAATTAATTTTACATTCAAGTACAAACGTAAGTGACACATATTGAGAAATGTAAAAAGACAGCCAGGCATCTCCTCATACCCCCCCGCACCACCACCACCAACTGAAATACAAAAACAACCAAAAAGGTGTGCTAAGAATGTCCTAACCAAGTTTCTTCCCACCTGGAGAAGCAGTTCTCTAAAAACTGTAGGTAGGGACACCTCTACTATATCCTCACTACTGTTTTTATGACACACAGAAAAGGGATAATTCCTTTTGAAGACACAATACATCTGCACAGCAGGTGTTGGTTTACCTCATCGATTTCTCCAGAGGCGTTGCTACCAGCAGGAAGGTCTGTAGTCTGGCTTTTGAGAACTTTGGGAGTAGGACCTCATCCGCTCGTAATCGCAAAGGCGGCTTTCTGGTGCCGATATAAAGTTATAATTCCTTTTGTCTTGTTAACTTTATGGTGCATGCCGTCTTTTTCAGAGTTCACTCCTACAAAAAATAAAAATACATCCATTGTTCTATAATTTGTATGCATGGGTAAAAATAGACTTCCTTTGCATAGAATTATCAGCCACTCCAGGTTTTATACAAACACTTGCTATATATTCATTATATCCAATTATTAGAGTAAAACCTGAAATGGCTAAACAAAACAAACACCTACAAATCCCTTATGCACCAAATTGCAGCAACATTTACCAAGACATTGAATCAGGGCTAAAAGTAATTTATTGTGTTTTTCTACAAAGCAGCGTCACCAAATATCAATTTAAATGTGTCACAGTGAAGGATCTCTGCTAAAATACCCCTTTTCAAAATCATTATTCCCTCAAAGTACTTTCACGTTTTGCCCAGAGTGACAGTAACATCTGTGTTTAGAATTAGCAATGTCTTTAATATTTATTGCTACATAGGCTTCAAGGTACTTTTTTGTGAAACTGTAGCGTAGATCATGATTATGTACACAAACAACGCCCTTCTGTTATTCCAATGAAGTGCATTTGTATTGCAGCCACTGACACAAAACCATACATTTTAAAAGTTATAGAAACACTCAAATGTTTATTTTTATTACTATAAAATCTTGTTATATTAAGCCTCTTGCACAAGCATGGTTACTTCTGAAAACCTTATGTGAAGCACTCAATTTGACTTAACAGATTCAACTGAAGAAAAAAAATAAAAAAGCAGCTCCAATAAATTGCATAGTTACAGATCCATATTAATGATGCTTGCAATGGAAATTCGAATATTGTACAATAGCTTCTGCCGTTTGTTTACAGCATTACTGAAATATGCAAAGCAAATGGGATTTAATTTTGTAGTTCAGTACCCCAGCTTGATAGTCATTTTCCTTTCATCATAGAAGTGATGAAGTAAATCAATATTTCATCAATTCCTGTAAATTTTCTATGTGCATCTATGGTATCTGGGCAGTATAGATTGTTTAGTCAAGCTCTGTGATGCATGCATACTGCTTAATTAAGTATGCCACCATCCAGTGAAAAAAAAAAATCTATATAAAACTCAATTACCCAAGCATATCCTATTACAGGCTATACAGTATACTGGAATGAAATTGACATTTTTAAATCATGGAAATTAGAACGGGTGTGTTTTTTCAGGCTTGCCAGAATTGCGATGTTTAAATTACGGATTAGAAGAGGGCTCTGCTAAAACGCTTCAGAAAACAATCTCTATGGGACCGCAGTTTAGCCATTGTTGCTACCCCTGAAAAACTTTAAATGGATAGGGAAGAGTGCATCTTCTGCCGACCAGATGGACACTCAGTGGTTTAAACTTGCCTTAAAAAACGCTCACTTCTGAGCCAACTGAATCTAGGGTTCTGATTTTCTACAACTGACAATGTTAAGCACATACTAAATGACATCGACAAACCAACGATAAAAATGACTATAAAACTACTTTGGCAATAAAACTGCTGTTTTTTTTTTTTTTATTCTGCAATGGTATGCTATAACTAAGGCTGCATTTCTTTCACAGTTATCATGTATTTTATCCTCGGCATGAAATTGCCCTTTGCTGTGTAATATGCAGCTTTCATACAAGGGAGCACACCAAAGCCAAGAAAATAAATCTTGTTAAAATAAAACACAAAGACTTTAAATGTTGGTCTTACTACAATTACTTTGAGACTTGTTTGCCTTTGCAGTATTTAACAATGTTGCTGTCAAAGGATTACCTTTCGAGTTTTCCTGACTGACAGGTGCTGGAACAGGGCAGCCAGCAGTGGGGGTGACCAGTGGATCCACACACACAGAGCTGCACAGGTTCTTCAAGATTTTGGGGTTGGGGCAGGGAGTCCTGGGGATACACTGCTGAAGCAGCTTGGCGATGTCTTCTTTGTCTTCTTGTCTTCTTTCTTCACCGCCTCCATCAGTGGCTTGATGACAGGGTTCAGCTTGTCTGGAAGCAGCTGCAATTCACAATAGTGCAGGCAGTGAACATGTGAACTCTCAGGTGCAGCATCTGCCACTCCTGATTGGTCTCCATTACAGTCATCTGGACTTGCTGCCTTTTACGATCTAGCTGCTCAAATGGTTTCGACTCCAGATTTAATGCTGCTGTGGATCCACTGCAAATGGTAGTGACCTGCAGTAAAGAGGAGGAGCATTTACAACAGTTGCATACCACATACATTTCTCTTACCAAGTTAACAATCTCACTTTGCTGATCATCTCTTGATAGGAAACTGTTTTACAAAGAAGTTCATTTTAATGATCCATCAATAGGCAGCTCAAACCGGTTTAGGATGTGCATACAAACAAAGCAATATTAGCGGCTCAATTCCTCAGAACGGCCCACTGAGTCATCACTTTTGAGGCTGCTCCTTCTAAAACATCAAGAATTTGTGCGGCCTTGGATATCAAAGCAACAAGGTGATGCCTGACGTATGTAGCACCCTGTATATTAAAACAGAGCTCAGAGAGGTGGTTTGTATAGCACATTAAAGCATGAGGGCTAAACACTTGTACAAAAAAGTGTGCGTTAGAACGTCATAGACATCCCAGTCAATCAGAAAAACTTTGTATTTATTGGGCTACGTCAATGATCCTATTTGCTTTAATAGTGTTATTTTTTTATGGCCAGCAGCTAAGAAACACATTATGCTTAATCACACTGCTACCTAGCAAGCAGAGCCTTGCAATAAATTCATCTTGACATTTTTAGGGTTTGATGTGCAGTTTAATTACAAACAGCAGAGATATAATTATGCATGTTTAATGCCATGCCACTGCTCACTGAATAATGTGAACGAACATTCATTAAGAAAACATCTGACCTCATCTTTCCTTTGCCACTTACCAGCTCAGTAGCTTGACCTATTGAAAACACGCTGCAGTTTACTCTGTTACTGATGTCAATATTTGCGTCAGCTAGCAAAGCCATCAGCTGTTTGCATTCATTCTGCATTCGAGTAAAAGGAATTGCTATCTCATCATAATACAGATGCTCTGACAAGATAGCCAGCAACTGCGGCTGCACTGCACTTGGCACAGCTTTACAGTCCTGGAAAGAGATAAAAGAAAAACAAGGGATTTATTAATTTATTCAACCCTAGCCTTTTATAGGAGAAGGCAATTAGGGAAAAGAGTGAGACAATCTTTTTTCTTTGAGCCTTCAAAATAAGTTAAAACACAGTGGTTAAAAGCTTGCAAGATCGTAACTAGAAACCAGAATCTTTGTGAACAAAAACGAAGAACTGTCAAGAGCATAATCTAATGGGACTGACATCAGATGGTTTGTAGAAGATTGGATACGTGAAAAAGCAGTAGCATTGATATGCTCAGAGGTTTAAATAAGTACTACTTGACACCATCTGAGAATAGAAAACAGCAGTGTAGCAGCAGCAAATATACTGTCTGAAAGTAAGTGATCTGCATCATTAATATGGCCTGAGGTTAAAACTACACGGTACTGAAGCGGTTGAGGTTCACTTGACTCCTTCTAATGGAACTTTGAAAGAATCATAGAATACAGCTGTGAACCAACTACAAAGACACTATGTGAGTCGTCTGTGTCATTGGTTTGGCCAAAGAGTAAGAGAGTCTGAACCATGTCATTCTTGCAAGAAACCACTACTGGCAACACTTGTTGCAGCCAAAGGCTCCAGTATAGTCTACCATTGGGGGTCACAATCTCTCAATACATTATCGGGGCTCGAAATTAACTGCGGTCGTGTGGCACTTGCCTTCAGTGCCCTTGTCAATTGCCGTAATGCCCCTCAAAATGTACGTTTATCCACAGTTACTATGGTGGCAATTCTATTTCAGCTACAGCAACTAGAGATGCATTAGATCCAAACAATAACATGATTACATGATTTGCATTGCTGACACATCAGCAGTGGAAAAAAAACAACAACTAAACACGATCGTTTCAAGCACATGGATTTCTACTGAGTGTAATAGCGACATCTCAGAAGAGTCCAGAAGCTTTGCTCAATCTGCAAAAAAAACGTAATAATTTTTTTCAGGTCAGTAGTTCAGAAAAGTTTACGATACTTACAAGTGGTTTTCTTCCCGGTTTTAAAAAAAATGATTTACTGTAACTAACATGAATATGCTTAAAATTGCCGTTATCCCTTTATTTCCTTCTTTTTAGCACAACGAAACCAAACAAGTTTTTAAAGCGTTACCCTTAAACTGAAAGAAATGAATCCTTTAAGTGTTAAACCTTTGCTAAATTGATATTGTTGCTGAATTACCGCGAGGCAGATGACAGAATGATGACAGAATAGTCTTTTACGAAATTCCATCAGTAAAATGTGTCTTACATATTTTTATTATGTATTTTAAAAACAGAAATTATATTCTTTAGCAACTACACACATACCCATTTTCCTAAAAAAATGCCTATATTCACATTGAACTGTTGCCTCACCTTGTGCAGTACTGCCCACTCACAAAGTACTAATGCTACAGCAATCCGCTGCTGAGTTCAAGTGAAACAGCAGCAGCTGGGCCAGTGATTCCGAGGGCTTCATTTCCTGGCTCAGAGCATTAACCCCAGGGTCACAAATACAGCGACAGAGGTCACCCAGTAACCTTCAGAGACAAACATTCACATTCTGACTTCAATAACAGCAAAACCAAGACTGAAACATTCAGTATGTACAGCAGTAGTTGAGGAGAATATCTGGGGCACTGCTGCACTTCAGACAATTCCTCCATCAGGGAAACCAAGATACTTTTACAAAAAACGTGTATCATGTATGTGCTTGTTTAGTAACATACAGCACCATGTATAGCTATTAAGTATTTTATAGACCAGTTCGGGTATGGTTGAATTAAGTGAAGAATATAATTTGAGTTCGGTTTCAAAATGCTGATTTTTCATACATTTTGGCAAATGAACAATTTATATTTTGCAATGGGATTTAAAACAAAGAACACATCACTGCTTATTTGATGTGTGTAGTGGACTATGCCTGTACATATCTTGAAGAAGTGAAATCTCAAATATATAGTGAAGGGATCCCTTTCGAGTAGTCGAACAGTTTGATAAGGCTACAAGAGGTGTTAATAGTTGAAGTTTAAACATATTCCAAGTGGTAAATATAAAATTGTAGTCAGTCAAAAAATATGCATGTTGTCAAACAGATGTTGGCATTTGTGCTCATTTAATTTCATATCTATTTAAATAAACAGCTTCTCATTATGGATTTTCTTATTAGCTCCAAAGATTTTAAATAAGTTTAAAAACAAACAAAAACAAAACAATAAACAAACAAACAAACTTTAATCCTACAGTTCTGTTTAATTTGGTAAATGCTTGAATATACAGTGTTCCTGTTATTATGTGCAATATGTATGTATAAAGCCCTTTGGCATACGTTTTTTTGAATTCATGTCTCCTTTCTCAAGAACAGTGGGCTTCACAGAGTTCAAACCAAATAAAATACTCACTTTGCTGCCATCACACGTGCTCGCATAACAAAATAGTCCTTGGTAGCTGGGTCTTCAGTTACTATGTCTGGACCCGCTATATATTCCTGGATCACCTCTTTAACCTGGTTCGGCCCTTGACGCGGTTTCCCACAAGTTTTTTTCCTATTAAAATAAACAATCAGTGAGATAAATACAGAATTATAACAATATACATACAAAACAAGACCATGTACAGTAGGACACATGATTCAGATGGCTTCTGTTCTGCCAAACCAGACATTACATGTTTGCAAGACAATCAACTTTAAAACCTCCCTATTATGAAAGAGTGATCCTGGAGATTTAAAAACAATTCTACCCTTTATTACCCCCCCCCCCCCAATATAAGCATCTATTTAAAATTACATTTTCTTCATTTTGAAAATTAATTGAAGGTATAACAATATAGATCAGCCTTCACCAGGTTGGTCCATACCATTATTGTTTGATGTCTCTTAACACATCAAGTTTAATGCTGTGTTTGAAAGAGACCTTCCCTCAATCAGAATGCACGGTGGTGGCCTTTTTAACACCTGCAGACAAAAACTGCTTTATACTGCAGAGTAACAATGAAAATGATAAGCAAGTCACTTAAGGCTAATGATTTTAACACTTTTTTTGCTACATGTGTATTACTTTTATTACCTTTGACCTGGCTTTGACCTCAAGCAGCATGTTTAAATCAATTGGCATGTGAGAGGGCTGTATCATTAAACACAACCAAGCTCCCATCCACAGGCAGGCAGCAGGTACTACATACTGGAGTGGAGCCTGGAGGATCAACTCTGTCCACACCTGAGGAAACTACCGAAACATGAGGGGTAAGGTACACAAATTTAAAACATAAGCAATGAAAACTACTTTGCTTTGAGTTGTAAGCAAAATGTCATTATGAGGCACGGTTTTAAGGCAGTTCAGGACATGAAGAAACCACCACATCAGCTTCGAAGGAAATAATGTTGACTTGGAATAGCTATGTATTTATTGCAGTTTTCAGAACAAGGTCTTGAAACGTATTATTCAGCAAACGGTAGTATTTCTGACTGTTGACCACACAGCTTTTGGTTGTACTTTACAGTAAAATCTATTGCTGAGGCTTCTAAGCTGTAATATTTGAAGGATGTAAAAGTTTAGGTGATCAGCCATGCCATAAAATGAGAAGTCTACTTGGTAGGTGTACTCTTCCTGCAGAAGCACCAGGGGATTTGTGGTTTCATTCTAGCAGGACGGTGCCCAGCCTTGCACAAAACAATTTATTCAAGCTGAACATCAATATCCTGTCATGAGCGTCCCAATCTTCTGACCTGTCCCAAATACGAGACAAGCATTGGAGATATATTCAATACACCCATCCTCATATCTCTATGCTACAGGGCATGTACTGGCAGGGAATTGGAGTAAAATATTGTTTTTCAAAAGTTGTTTGGCTGTGTTCTGTCTGGTGAATGGGCCAAGTTTCACTCATGCTTTCCCACCACCATTTCGGTTTGGAGCTCCTTTCTGAGCTCCTGGCTACAAGCTTTGCAATATCACACGGTTATCCCCTCATTTTTTAAACATTCACCAAGGGTGGAGCATCATGAAAAAATTAATAGAAATAAATTGGTAAACAAAAATTGTAAATAAAACACGTTCAGTATATTTTTTTAATTGAGAACAAACCCTTTGAATGAGATCCAGGATTTCTTGCTGGCTTGCTTTCCAAAATGCAGGATTGGAAGATATGCCTCAGCATGTCTTGTAAAATAGGGGTGAGCCATGCAGCACAGCTCTGAAATAAACAAAGCAAATACATATTATGAAATTGTTATTTTGCTCAGCAGTTTTTTTTTTTTTTTTTAATTTATGTATAGGCAAATGCAGAACCACAGTAGTACTACTTACTTGATCCTCTTTCGATAAAAGAGTGAACAAAGTTTCCAGTGCTGCTTTGCATACAGATGAGATAGTATGGTGGAGAAATGGCCAGACATGTGGGACAAGGACAGCGAGGGACTGCTGAATGCTACAAAAAAAAATATTGTGCCATCAACATCACAGGCTACAAAGCTGAGATATACTTTTTGGTTCACAGCTTGTGCTTCCTGGGCTGGTCATTCAGCCACACTCAAATACACCATGAATATGTCCCAGGTTGAAACAGGATAGCTCAGTCTTGAAGGACTTCTTCCAACCAAATGCTGCGCCGAATGGCTGACATGATTAGAAGCCAATCAAAGAATGAATACATTTAAAAATAGTAGTCATTGCTTCAGATTATATTTTGAACAGATCTGTTTGCCAGGATGTATGTTGGTTTTAACCACTACAAATTTTTAAGAGCAATGATTCAGCATGTATTGATGAATTGAGATCCTTTCTTTAAATAATATTTTATCATAATAGGAGAGAAGTATTATATTTGTTGTAATAAAATGCCAACTGCAAAAAATCATTCACTGCAGTGTTTTACAGTTGGGAACACATGCTCTCCCTATCTCAATTCATTTTTGTATTTGACCAATAGAGTGATCATAGTAATCTTATTATGCATCATACAAGTAGACCACCAGGACTAGAACACGTACTGTGACATATACTGTATCACATGTGTATTGTGATACAGATCGTATTGTGACATCTTATTTTAGACAGAAATCAAATGAAGGGATAAGCAAAAACTGTGATATTTAACTGTCTGTCTGTCAGTTTTTCTACAAACAATTCAAACAGCTCCTGTATTGGTTAGTTGTGGATGCACTTGAGGATTACAACTTCAGATTTAAAAAGAGGAATAATACAGTGGCTTCTTGACAAGCCGCTTTAACAAAATCACCAGGGATTTGGGGCACAGAGAAAACAAATGCAATGCAAAAACCAGCTAGAACAGAAACTAAAACCGATTGGTATGGATATAGAAGCACAGCCTGTCTTATTACACAATATGAGTAAGTGACACACCAGTATGCAGTTACTGAATGAAGCTTTAAAACACCAAAAACAACCAAATGCAAATTGAGCCTAGTCTCTCCACATCCATTTTCATTTGAAAGCCATTATTCAGAATGAAGAATAAAGAACGAGGACTCACCTGCACTGTCGAATCTGAGGGTACATTAGCAGCGTGGACAGCGCAGGGTCATGATGATGTTCGTTGAGGTTGTAAGATCATCCAGTTCCAGCAGGGCATCCCACAGCTTGTTTACAATGAAAGGTACCTACAAAACAGAATTCAATGGTTTTCCTCATAAATCTTATACTACCTGAAAGGTCACACATTCACATAAAAATCAAGAGTTGAACAGTTTATAACAAATGCAATCCAGCTACAGATTACGAGTGTACAGTATATCCGGTGGTTGCCTTTTTTTTTTTTAATGAAGACCCTAGAACTAAAAATCAGTTAATGTTACACACGTTAAATATAAGTTTTGTGGTGTTATGTTCTTATTAAGACACTCTTGCAAAACAAGATGTTTAATATTAATGGCATTATCCAGGTAATGTCTTTGTATAAATATATTGTACGTTACACAATATTAGTGCCGGAACAAATTTGAATATTCAAACAATCAGAATTAAAAAATGACCCTCTAAAAATATATCATACAAAAATATCAGACACAGATATCTGAAATAAATAACACACATTGATTCTACTGAACAGAAGAAAATTTCTCTCTTTAATACCATTTACCAGGTTCAATTTATTTGAGAGATTTGTTTAGTGTAAATCACCAATTACAAATGTTTTCTTTTCATTCAGAAGGCAATAATTCATATTTAATTTTATCCAATATGAAAAAGCCATCTCAGCACTACAATATATTAAAGTCTTATTGACATATTTTACAATAATGAGCAAAAGTCTTTTTGTCTTCCATGGCTTGCCTGTACATGCTTCATCCTATATAATAGACATGCATCCTGCAGGAGGCATTGGCGATCATCACCCACCTCCCTAGATACACCTGCTGGAACCATTGATATCACCACTTTGAATGTTGTAATAGGGATATTTCTTTTCATAGATGTGCAATTGCCTCCTCTGTTACGTTTAATAAAACAGGAGTCGTATCCTGGAATCAAACCCATTGCAAATACAAATAAAGATTCCAGGATTTTTAGTGTCAAGTAGTTGAGAGCGATCATTTGGAACATTTATATAATAAAAAGCTGCCTGGTATACATCTCATGTTCCAAGCTGTGTGAATTAAACTAACCTTAATGGCTTGAAGATGTACAAGACCGTCCACCACTGGAATCAGTGCTGCTGTGGCTACTGTCCTGACATCATTATCCAGGTCCTGCAGCCCCTCCGTGATCGCAGGCAACACTTTTGGTAGTAACGCACCAATCAGGTCCTGGAAGAAAAATTAATGAAATACATTTTAAAACCACCTGGATTACACACGCACACACATATTCCCACAGTAAACACACCAACACTTTATAATGACTTGTCTTTATACTAATACTCATCCACACCCTCAACAATAGAAGATCAAATAAAAGACAGAAGTAGTCATCTGCACCCTTTGCAGCTATTGTGGAACAGCCAGAGCAATGTAATTTGTCTGGGGGAAGGTAGCTAATGATGGGTATCAAGATATAGGTCAAACACCATGTGTTGTGTGTAGCCGACACTCAGTGTATAAAGTGTTATTGCTACAGGCAGTTCTGGGAACCATTTGATTTGTGGAAAGCTTCAATTGTCAAGATCAAATAAACAGCAGAAGAACACCTGCTCCACCTCAAGAACATTACAAAGCAGCCACTTGACTTTCAAACCACCCTGTACCAGAATGGTAGAAAGGGACTCTTAATTTTAATCAAGTTGATCAATTTATGAATTATTTGCTGCTATTCAGTGAATATGGTGTGCTGAAAAATCAGTTTAAAAACAAAAGATGCAACTGTGGTGGAGTAATGCAAGGGTAAAGGTAATCATGATTCTGTATCATTCCACTGCAATACATTGCACTGTTACACTTGTCTGTAAAAGGCAAATAGGTTATTCATGGCATTACAGTACAGTGATGGGAGTCTTTGGGTTATTTTAAGACTTCAAGGTACTTTAATTGTCAAACCAAGAGATTTAATCTTTGTGATATCCATCTGAAAACCATAATCAGCTGAATATTAACTTAACACCTCTTTGGCAGCCCAGTGTTACCAGGCAACAGCACAACTTCCTGGACATCGCCATCTTTGGAGTGGCTCCATTAACATTTAACAAAAGTGATCACTTCAGTCATTCTTTCCATTGGAAACTAGAAGACGTGTAAAAGCACTCCAATTTATGTTACCTGTTGCACAGCCACAGCATACTTTATTCCAAGAAGCCCGCCATGCCTCACTTCTCACTGTTCCTCTGTTAAAAGTTTCAGGAATGTATCTACAGTGTGTTCAACCCCACGCTCGTCCATGTGCTTCAGAGCGACACCTAGGGTTTGAGCACAGGTCTCTTGTACAGCTGCCACAACCTAGTTAAATAAATAAATAAATAAATAAATAAATAAAAACAAAAATAGTCTCAAAAGTAAATACACAGAACCACAATGAATATCAAAAAGCCAAAGCCTATATTGGCAGTGGTAGTGGTAGTAGTAGCAGAGGTGGTTTTGTGCAAGCAGTATGTAGCAGTGTGACAAAGTGAAAAGAAGAGAAACACACTCCATCACTACCGTCGTATATATCATCGCATAACAAAAGGACATTATCCCTAATACTGTTTGTTTGTGATAAACATTGTAAATGTAAAGTAACAAAATTGCTAAGATATGAGACCACCGCTGTAACTATTTTTGTGTTTGTAATGAATAGACACACATGATTTAAGAGGACACAAGCGAGTTGCTAAAGTCTATTTTGTAGCTCAGACTTTTTAGGTAAAGAGAAGTGAAAATGCTTGTTAATATTTTTTAAATGCATTTCGTGTTTTGAATAAATGCGAACATACCGGCAAGCTGGTGCAAGGCTCTAAGGTGTTTAATAGTCAATGGAGGTGGGGGGGTGGGGAGATATCCTTTGGTTGGGTTTTAACTATATTTGAGAGTGGGTATACAAGGTTTAAACTAAGGGAAAATAACTTTTTAATAAGTTAATACAGATATTGTAACATTTATAAGACTACACTTTAATTACGGTGCAGTGAGTGGATTAGTCCTGGGGAGGGGCTACTGATAAGGGAGGGTATTAGTTTTCCACCAGCAATACCATGAGACTTCAGTATCTCCCCGAGCCCAGTTCCTGCACCATGTCGAATCTAAGGGTAATGGAACAAAAATACAATTAAAAACAAGGTAAGCACAGAATTAAAGTGGCAAAATCAACTTTAAAATTTTTTATCAGGTTATTTTGATCCATATAGTTTAAAAAACATCTATTGAAACTACCCGTTCACAGGACTTGGTACATAAAATGTATATAGAGTAGTATTTGTAATGCTGATGTGACACTACTGCTATCTGTTAGACACGTAAGCAACACTGCCATCTGTTACTGTGCAAAATAACATTAACTTGGAATCCTCCGTTAGCCAGTTCTGCTAAAAAGGAGGTTGTGCCATAATTAAAATACATCTGTATGAGTCCATTGGATCCACATGGTATTTGGAACTGCACTATTATACTATGGCCTCAGTTTTAAAACCCACTGGGCATGATGTAGCAACAAGTGAAGGCAAATGCCATATAATATAGATTGGTACACAGAGGGTTAGATAAATGCCATTCAACTTTATTTCATGTTGTCAATGACTAAAGTTCCGATTACTTTAAAATATCAGTTGTAAATCTCTTGGAAAAGTCCAACTTTCAAAGGTTTGATCATAAAAGATTAAACAAGTTAAGGTAATGCCCCGGAAAATTCACGATAGCACAAATTTCACGGAAAACGTGTATTGACTGCCTATCATGAAAAATATGCATTATATTTTCCTCCCCTGTTCATTTCCAATTTTTTTTTTTATTTTATTTTTTTAAATAGTTGCAGCACTATAGTAGCTGTACATGGTCCGACATCAATGCCTTTGATTACCATGGCAATGGGGTCAAACAAATACCAGATTCATGACTGATGAGTTCCTCATACTGTACAATGACATTTCTACATAGATCTCTATAAGGACTGTATAAAGAGAAAAAGAGAAACAAAAGCTTTGGTTTTGTCATTTCAGGTTTGCAATTAACATTTCTCCTGTGTTTAATATTTTGAGATTACACACAGCAAATCAGGCTATGGAAATTACACATCATTTTAATTAATGTGTTAACATACAAAAGATTTACAAAGCTTGAAAACGTTGCTGAATTTGTCAATCAAGGTCGTTTTTTTTAAAAAAAAAAACATCTATTTTTGTCAGCTTATACTTTTTTTTTTTTTTTTTTTTTTTGCTGCCAACACAGACCATTTAAAAGCACTCGTCTCCAGCAGAAGTTTGTTACATTTTCAAAGATTGATTCAAAAAAAAACTTCAGTTCCGATGTTCCAATGTACATTTTATAGAGTTGACTTAGTAGCTAGGCTAAATGTTAAATGTTTTAGCCTTGGTTTTTGGATGATGTTCTTAATGAACTATAAATGATAACACATTTTTGGCAACTTACATCAGCAGAATATAATGTAAATGGAATCTGTTTTCTGCTGATTTTTAAATTTTTTAAAATTTTTTATAAATACCGGTTTTGTGACACTGACATTTGTTGGTTCTTTTGATTGTCATTTGTGAATTTCTTTAAAAAACAGCATGAATTTCCCGGGCCCCTAGTTATAGGTTAATGTTCAAGCAATGATGAACAAGCTGTTTACAAAATCCTTACCTCCGACGATGGATTAAAAAACATAATTGCAAAGCTCTTCGCAAAAGCTCTCCAATGGCCATTCGTTAATCTGCGGTCAAGAATAACATATGCAATCACATACAATGCTTTTGCCTGTACTTCAAATCACCACTTTTCATATTGTACAATTAAAGAATTATCATTAAAAAAATGTTACAATAAAATAAATGCACCATCACCACATTATGTTGCATTTAATAAGGATACATTCTGTGTGGGATGGTGGAGCAATGTCACCAATTGCTGCATTACCACAGCACAAAGCTGCATATAAAATACAAAACAGAATTCTCCCCTTTCACTGGTTAGACAAAAACTCAAGATACCCACAGCAGACATACCATTTAAGACAAATGACCACATTACAAATCTCTTAACTGAAATGTGTACTTTAAGGGTTTATCACATTCATCTGGTTTCAGACCCTGAAAATACTAAAATTTGTAAATTTGATGACAAATGTTTTGACATTCAGAAAGAAAGACTTATAGGTCTTGACTGAAAAAGCACAGCAGTATAGGCAACACTGAAAACTAAGCCTTTTGTTTTTGAGGCAGAAAGGGGGCGTTAGAATAAGAGATTGTTACTAAAATTAGGTACTTCTGCAGTGTTACACTACTATCGAACAAAGAGCACAGTAACAACAAAATAATATATGTACTACAAGACTTGAAGAATATTGGAGAGAAAAAAACAAACAAACAAACAAACAATAGTACTTAAATCATAAGATTTTGCAGAGAAACAGAAAAGGCAGATGCAGGAGCTCATGGAAATGCAGAACATTACAATACAAAATAACTAACTGCTAAAGTCATTCACAGATGTATTTAAAAGTACCGTTGAAGAAATAATTTATTTGGAAAGTTTTTATTTACTTGATTTGCTGTATAAAACTGTTACTGTGTTGAATTATTGTTGAAAAAATAAACTGTTCTGTTTTTGAAAATTTTTTATTTTTTATTTTGCTGTACAACATAAAATAGAAACATCTTAATTGCAAGCATAAACTTCACTGTTGCCACCTGTAAATAAAACATGCAATATGCAACAATCACAGTACAGAGGAACAATGCTCTCAATGTAGTTTTCACTTTGTACAGGACTCTTGCATGTGTTTGAATTCACTGCCACGTTGTTGGCTCTCGATGCAAGTGCAATAGAGGCATTAAAACAGCAGTTTTTCTGCACAATCTTTGCTAGTGTTATTTTATGTCATCTTGAAAGTTCTCTTGCTGTAACACACCGCTCAATAAGAGCTAACTTATGTTCCGTAGCGCCACAGCAGAGTGCTCTGCCTATTGAATGTAGCCATGATGTGGCACTTGCGTACTTCCACCCAGTGGAGATCAAAGATGTCTGTGAACCTCAGTCACGGCAATCAACAAGCAAGGTAACTTTAACATAGGGCTCCAATTTTGTATTTTTATTTCACGAGGCGTGAGCTGGGGGTAGAGATAGGGCAGAAGAAGCAGAAGGGAGCGGTTAGTAGGACAGAGTGCGGGCTAGAAAGGACCGGACCTAGGATAGAAGATCAGGCGAGGCCCACTCTAGTAGCAGACCAGCACACACTGGACATGGAAGCTAGGACAGAAAGTGGTCACTGACTGAGGGCGACGATGCCGACACAAGCCCAGGGGCGAAGGACCCAGCAACCGAAGACAGGATACAGAAAGTGGTCACTGACTGATGAAGATGGTCCCAGAAGACTGGGACACGAAAGGAGATAGAGAGGGAGAGGTACCCAGCATCTCAGACTTCTGTAAAGGGGCGCTCGTTAGACCTCCAATTGGCCGAGACTTCACACTGCCTGGAACCTGAGATAAGAAAAAGCATAGAGGTTAGTATGGGACTCGAGCATGAGTAGCCACGTCCCGAACTGAGACAGAGTATAGAACAGCCTTGAGTGAGGCAAGATAAGCGCAGGAGCTGCGAAAGGACAGAGTGTGGCCGGGGGTCCGCTCTGACTCACACGGTGAGAACCCCCCTGAAGGTCAAGGGTTAGCTGAAGCCATGCCCTGAGGTCGGGAAAGTGAGATCACTTGCTGCCCAAAAGGATGGACCCCCGGCACTCCACCAAATCACCCACACCGTGAGACAAACAAAAGAGCACATGCCAGCGCATAACATAAACAAAAGACTAGAAAGACAAACAGGAGAATGGTTAGTAAATTTAGTAGGATATGACTATGTGTATACCTGCTGCTCAGTGGAGAGGAAAAAAACCCTTGAAGCTAATTAGGGGAAAACCTCTAGTGGCTCCGGCAGACAGGTAGCCCCCCACTTCAGACATACTAGCAATTTTGGAATGGGCTGCAACTATGTCAGAGGGAGATGAATGAACATAAGAATCCACTGCAGAACAGAACCATGCCCCATGGTCTTGATCAGGCTCTGATTGATGCTGGCCCTTGAAGCGGAGGTGGCTGCACCGATACGGAAGGAATGGGGTAAATAGCCGAGGAGGGAGGCCTGTCCTGGAGAGGAGGGTGGAGAGGTGGGTTGAGAACCAGAGACAAGTGATGATGGATCTGGAAGAATTGATGAATAGAGGGTCTGGGAGGGGAGGGCAGGGTTTCTTGCATGAGAGATACCTTGACATTGCTGAAAGGGCAGAGAGCAGACTTGGTCCTTGAAAGCTGAATGAATTGACCACACCGGAGTTGGTCTGTCTTTGAAGTGCGCAGCCGAGTAAGAAAATAGGAGTTGGAAATAGAAGAGAGGTCACATAAATGAATATCCACCGAGGGGAAGCAAGAAGCTGAGGGAACTGTGAATTCGGAGCTTCTGAGAAAGCCAAGAAGGGTGTGAGGCAGATGGTCTCCATGAGTAGATACTCGTAGGGGGAGAAGCAGCCTTTCCAAAGAGTAGAGACGATTCTAGCATTTTTAGAAGGAGCAGCAACTATATCAGGGAAGGAAGAATGAATGTAGGAATCCACTGCAGAGGAGGACCAGTTCCCCCACATTCATGATTAGGCTGGGGGGGAAAGGGGAGAGTCAAGGGGGGGGCCTGCTCTGGAGGAGAGGGTGGAGAGGAGGGAGGCCTGCGAGGAGGTGAGGGTGGAGAGGAGGGAGGCCTGCGAGGAGGTGAGGGTGGAGAGGAGGGAGGCCTGCGAGGAGGGAGGCCTGCTGCGAGGAGGAGAGGGTGGAGAGGAGGGAGCCATGCAAGGAGGCGAGGAGGGAGGCCTGCTCTGGAGGAGAGAGTGGAGTTGAGGAGGGAGGCCTACTCACGAGGCGAGGGTGGACAGGAAGGAGGCCTGCTTGGGGGGCAGGGGCGGAGGAATGCTCGAGACGAGACGAGTGATGTTAGGAGTGAGGAATCAATGAACAGATGGTCTGAGGAGGGGAGTGGTGGTGGTGGTGGGGGGGTTCCTGCTGTGGAGATACCTTGAAAAGGGAGATAGGGAACTTGATACTTGACGAATGAGTGGACCGACTGCGCTGAATTGATCCGTCCTGAGGTATGCAGCCAAGTGATGGAGTAAGCATGGAAGGTGGCCGAGAGGCAGCTGATCTCCATGGGTAAATCATTGTAGGGGGAGAAGTGGCTTTTCAGAAGAGTGGAAATTAGCAAATGGAGAATATATTTTGATATAGACAGATGGGAAGGTGAGGCAGGGGGAAAGCTCTTAAGAATCCCACAGAGGGTCAGACAGAATGCTGCATATGGAGAGACTGGAGGGAGTTGGAGAGAATCCCTAGCATGGACCATGAGAGCCAGGTTTTGATTGAAGGGCTATGATTATTCGAATCTGGGTGCAGGGGATTGAAGACGCTGAGCAGGCTGTAGGAGCTTGAACAAGGTGGAGGGCTGCAGACATGTAATGCTGAGCAGATTGAAGGGGGTTACGGAGAGTAGGTTTCAGTTAAATAGCATCTGGAGAAGCTGAGGATTCTGGATGGGGGTTGTGGAATCAAATGGGACCAACTGACTGAACTTGGATACCGAAAGTAGAGGCAAAAGAGGAGCTGGAACTGAGGGCTGAGGTGGCAGCTGGACTGAACGAACATGAATCGGCTACTGGGGAAACACGGCTCCTTTGCGCCCCATGTTCTAGAAATGAGGGCAAAGATGAGATGCCGCCTTTCTATGAGTTAGTTAATACAGGAACGATCAGCGGTTTCCTACTATCATGTCTGTTTGAAATGGAAAAGGTAAACTCACCTTCAGAGATTTGGATTTCGCAATGCCTGTTATTCTCTTAATAGTGAAAATCCTTAACTCATAATCAAGACAGATTGCCAGTCTCGTACCACATCTCAAACCAAGTATTAATGCTGTAACATTTGGGAGGAATAGGATTTCTGAAGAAGTGCCCCTTATTTTGATTAGATGGAGATTAGCGTTAGCCTTGATTGTGGGAATACTGCCACGATCTGCGTATTGGAGGAAGGCTGGAGCATTGTTGGCTCTGGAGAAGTGCAGCTGCAGACTTCAACAGTAAACTAGAGCGACTTTGCAGCTGCGGTAGTGAACAGATCTGAAGAGGGAGTGGAGATCTGCTGTAGTGAGGAGCGATTAACAGTAGAGGATGGGATCTGCTGAATAGAGCAGAGGTCATCGGTAGAGTACGGTGGTCTGCTGCAGTAGGGATCTGCTGAATGCGGTAGATATTGGTCTTTCAGTGTTAAGGCCGATTTTATCAACATTTATTGGAGAATGTCAGTTGCTACAAAAGGTGGAGGAGGGGGTCTCATGTAAATCCCTCGGAATGACAACAAACTCCGGGGATGTGTAGAAAAGCTGGAGCGTGTGAGCTTCACATGATAGCAAACCAGCTTAGAGACTGTATAAAATTTGTGGTGTTACACTGCCATCTGCGGTTATGATTAGAATTAACCATTGGCTTGAGTGAAGCCGGGTAGAATATTTGGTTATTGCGATTAAAATCCTTGTCGGTGTAGAACAACAATTGCGTACTCTTTTAGATTTTAATATCTTAGTTACATGTTTTAGGACAGTCAGTCATGTATATGAATACGTTAACGCAATACTTAGATGTCACAATTCGACGAGTTGAACGAGCCCTCACAGGTTGTAAAAGCCCAGCAGCAAGCAAGCCAGAAAATAGCAGTACTGAGGTACGGAGCTCGCAGTGCAGATTAAGCTGCCTGGTCACCATGGTTACTTACCACTCCCCGCAGTCACGCAATGAGGGCGTTGCCATGGTAGCCACGAACTGAGAAGGGCTGGTGGAAAAGTTGCAAAACAGCAGTGTTGTTGAATGTTGTTGTGACGAGTCGAAAGCACAAGCTGCCACACCGCGAAACGGAGCACGAAACTGAATGGACAGGTCCCTAAAACGTTGAACGTAGCCAATAGAAGTTCAGGGCAGGATCCCATGAAGGAACGATAATTTTGCTGGCTCTGGGAGAGGAGGAGGAGGAGGGGCGCTTGATTGCAAGCGAAGAGTAAAGGAATGTTCAGCTGACAGATCTTTATGGTGGATTAAATAGAGGAGCAATGGCAAGGCAAACGCTGACGACGGGAATGTCGATGTCTTGTTGAAGGAGCTTTAGAGATTTTAGTGGAGGGCCAGTTTGTCTAATGAAGACGCGGACGAGATGAGAAATGAAGCTACGGTTTGAACGGTACTGTTACTGGGCTGGAGGCTGGAAAGAGCAGGAAAGACTAACGCTGGAGCTCCTGCAGCCAAATGGAGAAGCTGAATGATGAAAAGCAGCACCGGAGCAGGTAGGAAAATATTTGATAATATCTTGGGAGTGCTGCGCAGAGAATTAGAACATAAGAACATAAGAAAGTTTACAAACGAGAGGAGGCCATTCGGCCCATCTTGCTCGTTTGGTTGTTAGTAGCTTATTGATCCCAAAATCTCATCAAGCAGCTTCTTGAAGGATCCCAGGGTGTCAGCTTCAACAACATTACTGGGGAGTTGATTCCAGACCCTCACAATTCTCTGTGTAAAAAAGTGCCTCCTATTTTCTGTTCTGAATGCCCCTTTGTCTAAACTCCATTTGTGACCCCTGGTCCTTGTTTCTTTTTTCAGGCTGAAAAAGTCCCTTGGGTCGACACTGTCAATACCTTTTAGAATTTTGAATGCTTGAATTAGGTTGCCACGTAGTCTTCTTTGTTCAGGACTGAACAGATTGAATTATATTAGCCTGTCTGCATATAATTCTGGTCGCTCTTCTTTGCACTCTTTCTAGAGCAGCAATATCTTTTTTATAGCGAGGTGACCAGAACTGCACACAATATTCAAGATGAGGTCTTACTAGTGCCTTGTACAGTTTTAACATTACTTCCCTTGATTTAAATTCAACACTTTTCACAATGTATCCGAGCATCTTGTTAGCCTTTTTTATAGCTTCCCCACATTGTCTAGATGAAGACATTTCTGAGTCAACAAAAACTCCTAGGTCTTTTTCATAGATTCCTTCTCCAATTTCAGTATCTCCCATATGATATTTATAATGTACATTTTTATTTCCTGCGTGCAGTACCTTACACTTTTCTCTATTAAATGTCATTTGCCATGTGTCTGCCCAGTTTTGAATCTCGTCTAGGTCATTTTGAATGACCTTTGCTGCTGCAACAGTGTTTGCCACTCCTCCTACTTTTGTGTCGTCTGCAAATTTAACATGTTTGCTTACTATACCAGAATCTAAATCATTAATGTAGATTAGGAATAGCAGAGGACCTAATACTGATCCCTGTGGTACACCGCTGGTTACCACACTCCATTCTGAGGTTTTTCCTCTAATCAGTACTTTCTGTTTTCTACATGTTAACCACTCCCTAATCCATGTACATGTGTTTCCTTGAATCCCAACTGTGTTCAGTTTGAGAATTAATCTTTTGTGCGGGACTTTGTCAAAAGCTTTCTGGAAATCTAAATAAACCATGTCATATGCTTTGCAATTATCCATTATCGATGTTGCATCCTCAAAAAAATCAAGCAAGTTAGTTAGACACGATCTCCCTTTCCTAAAACCATGCTGACTGTCTCCCAGGACCCTGTTACCATATAGGTAATTTTCCATTTTGGATCTTATTATAGTTTCCATAAGTTTGCATATAATAGAAGTCAGGCTTACTGGTCTGTAGTTACCTGGTTCAGTTTTGTTTCCCTTTTTGTGGATCGGTATTACGTTTGCAATTTTCCAGTCTGTCGGTACCACCCCTGTGTCAAGAGACTACTGCATGATCTTGGTTAGCGGTTTGTAAATTATTCCTTTCTTTTCTTTGAGTACTACTGGCAGGATCTCATCTGGCCCAGGGGATATATTTATTTTAAGAGCTCCTAGTCCCTTTAACACTTCTGCCTCAGTTATGCTAAAGTTATTTAAAACTGGATAGGAACTGGATGACATGTGGGGCATGTTGTCCGTATCTTCCTTTGTAAAAACTTGTGAAAAGTAATCATTTAATATATTTGCTATTTTTTTTTTCTTCATCTACGATTTTGCCATTTGTATCTCTTAAACATTTAATCTCCTCTTCGCTTGCTGTTGTAATATTGGAAAAAACATTTTGGAATTGGTTTTAGCTCCTTTAGCAATGTTCATTTCTATTTCTCTCTTGGCCTTTCTAACTTCCTTTTTGACTTGCGTTTGCAGTTCTGTGTACTCTTTCTGCGTACTTTCTTTTTGGTCCTTTTTTAATGCTCTGTAAAGTGCCTTTTTTCGCTGAATATTTTTTTTAATTGATCTATTAAACCATTTTGGCAATTTAGTTTTACATTTAGATTTGTCTACTTTAGGGATATAATTGTTTTGCGCCTCTAGTACTACATTTTTGAAGAACAACCATCCTTCTTCTGTGGGTGTTTTCTCTATTTTACTCCAATCTACTTCTGTTAGTCTCTGTTTCATACCTTCATAGTTTGCTTTTCTAAAATTGTAAACCTTAGCTTTAGTCATTACTTTTGGGGTTTTAAAAAACACTTCAAATGAGACCATGTTGTGGTCTGAGTTTGCCAGTGGTTCTCTGACCTCTGTTTTAGTTATTCTATCTTCGTTATTTGAAAAGACTAAATCAAGGCATGCCTCCCCTCTAGTCGGTGCCTTGACAAATTGTGTTAGGAAGCAGTCATTTGTCATTTCCACCATTTCTATTTCATCCTTCGCGCTACCCACCGGGTTTTCCCATTTTATTTGGGGGAAGTTGAAATCCCCCATTGGTATGGCTTCTCCTTTGCTACACGCATTTCTAATGTCATTGTATAACAGATTATTGTGCTCATCGTCTGAATCTGGCGGTCTATAGTATTATGCCCTTTGAATTTTTGTCCGTTATTCTGACCCGTATTGATTCGGTTTTATTTTCTTTGTCCAGGTTTAACACCTGGGCTTCAAGACTGTTTCTTATGTATAGCGCTACCCCTCCTCCTCTTCTGTCCTGCCTGTCTTTCCTATACAGTGTATACCCACAAATATTATATTCGTCCCCATCACTCTCAGACAACCAAGTTTCTGTAACACCTATCACATCATAGTTACCTGTTAGTGCAGTAGCTTCAAGTTCTAGAATTTTGTTTCTGATACTTCTAGCATTTAGATAAATACATTTAATGGTTGTCTTACCTGAGTTGTTGTTCTTGTTTTGATGTGGTCTCCCTTCTGTTTTTTTGTTGATTTCTCCCCCCTTCCTTTCTAGTTTAAATGCTTCTGAACCTGCTCGAGGATCTTTTCTCCGAGTAGACTGGTTCCCTTGTTATTTAAATGCAGTCCATCCCGTCTATACAGATAGTCCTCGTTGTAGAATGTGGTCCAATGATCAAGATAGGTGAAGCCTTCCCGTGTGCACCATGTCTTCAGCCATGCGTTTTGATTAATTATTTTCAGCTGTCCATATGGTCCTTTGCAAGGTGCCGGTAGTATACCAGAAAATACCACAGTTTTGGTTTTCTCTTTTAATTTCCTTCCTAGCTCTCTGAATTTGTTTTACAGGGATTTTGGTCTGTCTCTTCCAATGTTGTTTGTACCGATGTGGATGACTACTACCGGGTCGTCTCCTGTTCGTTCTAGGAGCCTGTCCACGTTCTCAGTGATGTGCTTGACCGAGGCTCCCGGAAGGCAGCACACTGTTGTAGTAAGGGGGTCCAAACTGCGAATTGAACTTGCTGTGTTTCTCAATATGGAGTCCCCAACAATCATGACCTCCCTTCTTTTTGCTGTCTGGTCACCACTGTCAATGGGATCCTGGATGTTGTTCCTTTCCCATTCTTTTGCATGACGTCGGGTGAAAAGCCCGGTTTATGTGAGTAAAATAAACTGAGCGAATGGAAACCCAAAAAAACATTTTACATGGAAACCCCATGATTGTCTTGATATTAGAAGTACTAATGCAGTTAACCCACTATGTGATTCCTTGCAGTTGGACAGCCTGAGGTTCTACCTACAGGTTGCTTATTAGCTGCTGGACTCTTGGAGGGAGTGTGATCTAGGTCTTCATCATTGAAAAGATCCTCCGTGTTCATGCCAATGGCGGCTCCCATATCAAGGCCAAGTTTCTTCTGCAGCAACTTCCTCTGTCTAGCTAATCTCTCCTTGGAATCAACTTCACCTTTGGCATAAAAAACTAAAATACTGCGGTTTACTGAGCGTGCGAAAAATTTGTATTTTTCAAAATAGAGTTAATTCACTCCCTTGCATTCTGTAGAATATGTAAAACAAAGAATCTCTTTTACTGCAATATAAGGTTGTGCATTTAATGTACTAAGGTTACAGGTTAACTTCATCAGCTTTACAGTTACTCAGACTGCTGTTAATATTCAAAGCCCCCCCCCCCCCCAACATTTTCTTTTGAAAACTGGGAAATTTATTTGGAGAACTTTTGATTTTAGAATAAATCAGTTTACTGCAAATGGATGTCACTCCATGGAAAAGTACAAAGGGCAATCAGATCTATCCACACACATACACACACACACACAATATTAGACATGTAGATAACTTGTTTTCTACACGCAGACAGTTTGGATTATTTTGATGGCTCACTTGTGCCATTCTTATGAGGTACAGGTATACTTTCAATTGGTCTCAACAGTGGTGGTCTAATTACCTGGTGTTTTTCACACTTTGAAAACACAAACTATTTAATTCAACTATATAAGTCACTCGTAAGTTCCTCCTGTTGTAACAGAAACATGGTTTTCATCAAGTTGCTAAATGTATTAAAACACTGTATAAATATTAAACACTACAAATGTTTCTGTTAAAACCGTGAAATAATTTTTTATTAAAATAAGTTACCAACCTGGAAAATGGTGTAACGTAATATATTTATAAACTTTTCAAAAACAAATACATGCCAGATTTTTCAATAAGGTTAAACATACAAGCAGGTAACCATCCATCATTTTTTTCATCTGGGATTATAATCAAATTTTGTTACTAAACCGGAAAGCTAAACTGAAAGCTGGTTCAGTGTCATTTCCATACCACTGACATTATCACATTACGCTCCTTAAATCATAACACTGAAGTTCAATAAATGGCCAAACTACAGGAGAATATGAATATTTACCTTTTCTCCTAGACTTTGATTGCACTCTTCATGTGCTGCACAATGAATTACATTTGCATCTCATCGTGCTCACTGTAGAAAATGAAAAGCCATTGTGTAGCAACACAGAATCATTATTCATCAGCTCAGAGATTACCTGAACTGTCGTCCTGAATCTCAAACTCTGCACCAGCTGATCCCAACAAAGAGGATCCACATTTTAAATGTTGCAAGACATCAAATCTTAAGAAACTAAGCCTATCTGAAGGTGCCTCCTCCATGGAACTTTGTAAGCTAGACTCTGAAATGACAAAAAAAGACATTTGGGGAAGTGTTATGGAGAATAAGACAGCACTGCCAAATACTAGTTTGCTGTATTTATACACACACTTTTGATTTTAGCGCTCATAAAATGAACTCAGTGGCACTGGCTGTGGTCAGACGTCATGAAAACTGCAGAGCTCGGCACCTCAATTCTGATCTGAACGCCTGATCCCAGACAATGTTGTCAAATTAAGTTGCTTAAGTCCAGTGGTAGGGATAGGCAGATGTAAAATCTATACTGTATGATAAGTTCACGTGACATTGCACAAGTAAGATTCCAATGTTGTTACTAATGGAGTTTGTACAAAAACAAGATTTCTTCATTCACCTAAAAAATGGTTGCATACTGTAAATAACTTGTTTAAAACAAAACTACTTCAAGTTCTCCCGCTGCAGTCGCTTGTCTCTGATAATTGTCGTTCAGTTTCCTTCAAAACCATTATCAAAATACAAAATATATAAAAAAGATCTTCCTCAGACACTTTGCTTAAGGCTGCATCATAGCTTGCTTTAGAAGCATATTTGCAGTAAAAAAATTGATGTTTGCAATAGACAAATGCAAAGGCAAAACAGAGGTCATGATGGTGATTGACAGTACGGTTGAAGTGGATAGAATGTTCAAGTGTGAGGCTACAGTAGGTAAGAAAGCCAAGTAGTACTGAGACCTGTTTTGTACAAGACACTGAATAAAAACGCCTTTTCCTTCATAGGAACACAGACATAGCGTCAACTGCTGCATACAACAATTATGATATTTGCAGTGTAGAACAGGAACGGTGTCAATACTGTAATGCACCTAAACTGCAAAACTGGTGTACTGACTCACCTTGCTGAACTTGACCTTGCTCTATATTAATGTAATGTATGCAGTATTATGGCCAGCACTAAACAGTTGTCAATTTCACTTAAGGAGACACTGTACATTATAGGAGAAATCTTAAAAGGACGAAAGCAGTCAGAATTATGTTGTCAAAGAGCTCAAGTTTAAAAAGCAGCAGTCGCTGAAGCAGTCGTTAAGGCCCTGTCCACATTGGAGCAAAACAGTTCAAAACCAATTTACCTGAACCCTAACCCTAGTGTTAGCGTGTCCAGACTGCCGTAATGAAACTGGGTTAGTTTAACCCAACTGTTGTTGAAAAAACGCTGGATGGGGGAAAAAATGCCATTGCCATAGTAAATAAATTAGACGGGCATTTAGACAAAGGGAAAATCTGGGGCAGATAAGACATTCTTTAATTTAATTAGATAGTTGTTGAGAAGTTGCGATAAAGACCTTTAACTTGCTAATATGTGATGTGATTTAAGATTTTAAAGTGTTTTGGACACATTTTAAGTTTTGTGTACTACAGTACATTAGCATATTTGACTGTACCAATTGTTTTTTTTATTATTTGTTGTTTAAATACCTTGTGAGAATGTGTCACTGTCAGCAACTGATTATTTAACTAGCTGACAGTCATGCAGACTTAGTAAATCCATGCATAATAGGACTGAGGGATAATATAATAATTGTTAACCAATTAACCCCTGGGTCACCAATATTAAAGACCTGCAGCTTTGGCTGCACGGTGATAAGTGTGTTCGAGAGGCGAAACAAGTTGGGGGGTGAAGGAAAGTAAAACTTTAAAGTGAATAGAAAACAATTGCTAAAACATACTGGGTTGACACCAGCACGATACTCACAGTGCCTATAGGAAGTATTCACCCCCCCTTGGACGTTTTCAGTTTGCTGTGTTACAGCCTGAAATCTTGATGTATTTAAATGGAATTTGTTTTCCTTTGATTTACACAACCTACTCAACACATTCAATGTGTGAAAAAATGGGGGGTGGGGGGGGGGGTTTCAGAATTCAGAGTTGCCTTCAGAATTCACACAATAAGTTAAGTGGAGGGGAGTGGTATAAAAAGATTTCAAAGACATTAAATATCCCTTGGATCACAGTCAAGCTGATCATTAAGAAGCAGAAAGTATATGGCACCACCCAGAACCTGCTTCGAGCAGGAAGTCCTCCAGAGAAGCCACCAAGAGGCCAATGACAACTCTGAAAGACCTACAGTGTTCCATGGCTGCGATGGGAGAAACTGTCCATGTGTCAACAATAGCTCAGGTACTCCACAAATCTGGCCTGTGTGGAAGAGTGGCAAGAAGGAAGCCATTTCTGAAAAAAGCTCATGTCAAATCCCGCTTTGAATTTGCAAAAAGGCATGTGCCAGACTCTGAAAAGATGTGGCAAAAGATTCTGTGGTCCGATGAAACAGAAATTGAACTATTTGGCCTAAATGCAAAGCGTTATATGTCTGGCGCAAACCCAACACAGCACATTACATCACCCAGGTAACACCATCCCTACTGTGACGCATGGTGGTTGCAGCATCATGCTATGGGGATGCTTTTCATCAGCAGGGACTGGAAAGCTTATCAGGGTAGAAGGCAAAATGGATGGAGTTAAACACAGACAAATCCTTGAGGAAAACCTACTTCAGTCTGCAAAAGACCTAAGACTGGGACAGAGATTCACCTTTCAACAGGACAATGACCCGAAGAACACAGCCAAAGCGACACTGCAGTGGCTTAAAAACAAGAAAGCGAATGTCCTAGAGTGGCCCGGACTTGAATCCGGTTGAGAATCTGTGGCAAGACTTCAAGATTGCTGTCCCCCAATGATCCCCATCCAACTTGACTGAGCTTGTACAATTTTGCCAAGAATGGACAAATATTGCACAATCCAGATGTGCAAACATGGTAGAGACTTACCCCAAAAGACTCACAGCTGTAATTGCTGCCAAAGGTGGTTCTACCAAGTATTGACTCAGGGGGGTGAATACTTCTCTAACCAAGACATTTCAGAATTGATTTATTTTTCATCAACTGTTGTTTCACGATAAAAATTCTCTTGCCTCTTCAAAGTGTTGTGAAGGTTGTGTAAATCAGAGGAAAAAAAAAACAAAACATTTAAATGCATCAAGATTTCAGGTTGTAACACAACAAACTGTGGAAACATCCAAAGGGGGTTGAATACTTACTGTAGACACTGTACTTGTTTGTTCCGTCTGTTTGATTGTTTTGGTCAATGCACCCTTTTGTTTTGTGAGTTTGTTTGTTCTGTTTTGTAAAAGTGTTTATTTTTCTATTATTTAATAAGCACACTGAGCGCCATACCATCTCAGTTTTGCCCCACCAGTCCTTTTTTGGCTTGTGTTTCTAGTCTGACGTCACCCTTGCAGCCATGCTTGTCACAGATGGTGAAAAAAGTTCCTTGCTAGAGCAGACTTGGTGGTATAGTAGTGGTAATGTGTATAAATCAATAAAATATAAATGTGTTTAACTATGTAGCAAGTGGATTTTCTTAATACTAGTGTTCAACAGAAAAATTAAATAAAATCTACTTTTACAACAAAAAAACTACATCATAGTGAACCGAAAGCTAAAATCATTACCAAGATCCGAGACATAGATGGGTTTCAATATTTAATACCTTCTTTCGGTTCTGGGACAGGATTCCACTCAGGAACATTTTTCACAATGGCTTCTACTGCTTGGCCTGCTGCAATGTGGATGTCCCAGTTAGGGCTCCTTCAGTATGTTAAAATCTTTGAGTAAAATACATGTGCTAGTTTTAACCAAATTGCAATGTACTCCTCTTTACAATGTAAGGGCTTATCCTCACTCCTGTAACATTTTATTGCAGTAATTAATTGTTTACATTTAAAGGATTCTGCATTCAATTGTATTGTTTTATGTGTTTTTTTAAATTATTTTTTATACTAACTCAATTCCTAATTTGTGGTACAATTATTAAATAGGTTTGTAATCAGCCTATTTTTTTGTAACATTTTAACAAGGAAGTAATGATTTCCAAAGCCTTTTTCAAACACAGGCATGAATATCATGCCTATTCAATTAGAACTGGTGTAGTCTAGACTTACTTTAGATAACAAGTTATTTAGTTCATGAGGATGGAGCTTGACTCTCCTAGCTGCTGTCTTTCTCGTCACCGGCGCTGTGCCAGTGTCCAGCAAAATAAACAGGCGATCAAGCCTATTAACAAGACAAATATGTTTAAATTCACCCACATTTTCTTTCAATAGAGTGGATCAAGGAGGCAGTGTGATCCAGTGGTTAAAGTCCAGTGCTTGTAACCAGATGGTCATTGGTTCAAATCCCACCCCTGCCACTGACCGACTCACTGGATGAGATGATAAATCAATGTCCTATTGCAAGTGACTCTGCATATAATGGTTCACAGCCTACCTCTGTAAAGTGCTTTGTGATGGTGGTTCACTATGAAAGGCACGATATAAAAATATAACTCTTATTATATTATCAAAAATCACTTTACCTTATGGCAGGGAAAAATATTGAGCAGAGAACCTTATCAGCTAGCAACAGACATCAGAACATAGAGATGCTATTATAGCACCACCTGCATGGCGGATTGACCTGGATGATAGAAACTGTCAACAAAATCCTACAAATTATTTCTAACTGTATATCATATTATACAAACCTGCAGGCTGATGGCAAGTGATGTGGAATAGACATTAACCGCAAAGCAAATAAATTAGGTCAAGATACCATATGTTGGTGCATATGTTATAGGCTATTTTGTTTGTGTAATATCAAAAGTTTAATTAGGTTTATTAGATTCCATTTAATTTCCTAAATGTTTAGACCTCTCAGAACTACATTTTCCATTATCCTCCTGCTCACTAGTAAATCCATCTCAGTTATTTATGTTTGCAGGAGGATGACGGGAAATGAGGAGGTCCATGCAGGTACACGTGAAGCCATCTTTAGGCAGGGAATGCAATCTAAAAGTTGAAAAAGTGTGGTCAAAATGTAAATAAAATAAAATAATTAAAACAATCCACACACCATTCGTAAATAGTTGTATGGGAACAAGTAACACAATAAAATAAAAAGGTTCTTATGTATTAGCTGTCCTTTAAATATTGAATATATTTACACTGCACATAGCCTATTGTATACCACAGCTGACATCTATATTTGGCCTGTATATTGCTGTTTAGGGCAAATCTGAAACTTTTAAAACTTTAAGTACCAAACATCCCTATCATTAATTGTTGCTAACAAAACAATTTCATACATCTTACTCATTTTGCAATTCTGTAAGCTACATAGGTCTCAAATGTGCTGTTTTGAAAGAAACACATTATAGCAAACATGCATTATATTGTTAAAAATGACATCTGATACTACACTAGGCTAAAGAAAGCCATCAGTTTGGTTGTCTTGCCGTCCAGGAAGCCTGTTACTGCTTTACTGTCTTGATCACTGCATCCTAGCAGTGTCTTCTGGATCAAAGCATGTTATTGGATGAAAGCCTGTCAATCAATAGAGTAAAAAGCTGGCTTGTTATTAACAGGAAAGAAGCCAGAGAATGGGTGGGGTCAAATGTACCCTATAGGTGAAATGACAGGAAAAAGCTAGGCTTGCAAACATAGATTTCTTAGTGTAGTACCAGATTCAGGTTTTAAAATCTATTTTGTTAGCTACAAATACTTTAAAATATTTTAATGTAAAATATTTTGTTAAAGTAAAAAGCTAAAGGAGATGGGGGCGTGTACTTCTACCAACTATAAATCACATTTCATCTTCAAGATCCATGTGTTGCCCAATCTACTATTTGTGTAAATAGATGTATTGCTTCTGCTACAATTCATTAGTTCACAATGTTTAACAACTATTTTTTTCTACCACTGGGCTATGCAGCTGTAATTGAAAGACCAGAAAAATGCTATTCTCATAACCTGTTGCATATATTTAAAGAATACAATTGATTCTTAATTGATTCTTACATACACATCCTGCCATTTGAGAAGACTGAAGTGAAGATGATGACAGGCAATGTTTTCTCCAAATCAACACAATGGTAAAGCACAGCTGCAGATAGGTTAGCTACAAAACACATTCTATTACATTACACTATCGTCAGTGAGCATTTCCCTCATAATAGTGGTTTTTTGAAGAATAATTGTAGTGGCTTACTAGCAAAAGTCTTTTTTTAACCATAACATTCTCCAACAAAACTATTGTTTTCTTGATGATCTTTTTGCACTATTACCCCTTCTCCATTGGCAAATCCGACCCGTGAGGGCTCGGTATAGTACGGGTATGGGTGGTTCTCTACTGGCTATTTGTCAAGCCAAGCTAGAACCAAACCATGAAATGATGGCCTCACAAGACATCTGAATCCGGCTGCGAGCCGAGCTGTGCCAGGGGAGGGGTTAAAGATTTTTATCATTACACTAGATCAGTTAGTGCACTCCAGAAAGAAAACATGGGACGCTGAGGAAGTCCAGGCTCTAGTTTCTCTGTGGGCAGATAGAAGTGTTCAGGAAGATCTGGAGTTGTGCGTCAGAAATGAGAAAGCTAGTCTCCGTAAATCGTGGGTATGGTATACAATTCTACAAAATCTCTCATCCTTGACCTATATTACATCAATATAAAGAAAAAAAGAAAACAAAACAAAACAATTCTAAACTTACAAAAAGTCAAACAAAATACTGTACGACTGTACCATACATACAACGACAGCTCTCATTGGGCTCACGCAGAGTCTTTAAGCACCCAAATAAAACCAAAAAAAATTTATAAAAATACATATATATATATAAAAAAAAAATATCCATAAACGGGATCATATTTTTAAAACGTTTTCCCCCCTTCAACAGAACTAATTGAACTTTAGCAAGTGGATATAAATCAGTTAAATGTGTGGATTATAAAAACATTCCTGAATATATTTATGAAATACAGCGATACATGATACAGCTGTACTGTTGGTCTATTCATTTTTGAACACCATTTGCTTGAGCATCTTTTGGCAAACTGAGTCAATAAGTCTTTCATTGCGTGTGACCCAGGCTCCCCTTTAACACACCGTGAGGGCTCGGTACGTCCCTGGTGTGGCTCGGTTGTACAGTGGAAAAAGAGGCATTTGAGTCTGGTGATGCCAGGGGGTTGAATATTTATTTGCATAGAACTACAGTGGCACTGCAGCAATTTTTAAAGTGGGGTGTGGAAAGACCTTGAACAAAACTGCAACCCCTGTGGAAGCCATGCAATGCCTGGGGGTGCTTCCGCACCCCCAGCACCCCTGTAGAACTATACTACTTTAATAGCAATTTCCCTATCTATAAATCTGACAAATGAAAAACACGGAGTAAGGCAGTACAAGTTACAGTTTAAAAAGCAAGACAAACTACATTTATTTTCAGTTTATGCAGCCGCAGCTCTCCAGCTGCTGTTCTGGCATGTTTGACACATGGAACTGCAACATCCCCAAAACAATGTTAAAATACAATGAAGTGACCCATGATTAAATACCGATGACTTCCATATTAATACGGAATAATGCTGGAATCTTGTTATATATTTAAGTACAGAGCTGTGATTTCGGTTACTGGTGCACATGTTGGAGACAACAGGCAGTACAGAATTACTTTGCAGATGTAGATTTTAGGAACAGCACTACAATGATTAAGTTAACATACCTAGCATCGTGGATAAGTGGAAAATGTATAGGGTTTTTTATATATATATGTTAAATTTAAAATACTGTACCTGTAAACCATGACAGTCTAATTATTGCCTTTAAATATATCCTAGATCAAACAGGCTGGTGTGATTTTAGCTTTAAAAGTATATTTCCAAATAAATAGATTAACAATGTAATTATTAACTATGACATTTAATTTATCAGCAGTTTTCGGAGTGGTTGTGTGCACAAAATAACTGCACATCCGCCTTTAAAAAAGGGTTAAATATGAGTTCGAGTTGGGCCCAAGAAACATAATTTAAATAACATTCAATTGTCAGTTTAGAAACAACGTTCCCACCTTGACACGGCCATGATGCTGAATTAGGAACAAAACGGATCTTGAGTGATCTGTTTAGCCCCAAATATCCACCATGAGTTTTCAATAATTCGATTCTTTTTTTAAAATCTCAAATGTTCTGTCTCGCACCGTCCACCGCCAGACACAGAAGAAATTCTGCTTTTAATTCATAGCTTGAAAAAGCCCCCCCTTTTCTCCCTAAAATCTCGGATGTAAATTTCAAACTGGGTTACCCCTCTGCACTGGACCCAAAGCTGTGCTTAATTCTAATTAGAAATAAAGAATAGTTTTGAAGTTGACTGATCAGGTTCTGACTTGGCAGGTAACAAGCTGGATAAATTGGCTGTCAGATGCTGATTTTTTTTTGCTGCTGCGTCCTTGCAATTGGCACCATGATGCATTTTTCGATAAAACCTTTCAAAATCATTTTCTTGGGAACCGGTGAAGCGATTGATCATAGATCATCAGCATCCAAACCTGCATCAAGTTTGCAAAGCAGAAGTTGCTGTGAGAAATTTTAATGTCAAAATGGCTGCCACAAATCTTATCGAAATGCGCCCCTAACAACAAACTGCTGTTGTTTGAAAACCATTTGTTAAACAAACTCCAAACTTGGTAGTTATCGTCACAGTAACAATGGGATACAAATATGTGAAAATGGTTATGTTTTATAAAACAAGATGGCCGCCAGATGTACGTTTACGTCCGAAATTTAAAACTGCCTCAGTTGACAAACTATTTACTTGATTAACTCGAAACTTCACAAGCATCATCCTTGACACTGTAACAATACAACTGACTTTTAATAAACTGTAAACTGAAATGGCCGTGTGACGCATTTCTTCTTGAAACCTGCCGAAATGTTCATCTTTGGCACAGTTGAAGTGATTGATCTGATACTTGGCAGATATTGTCACCATCAAAATGCTGTGATACAATTCAATAGCATAAAGGCTGCCGCAAATTTGACCGAAACGCGCCCTTAGCAGCAGAGTGCTTTTATTTGAAAACCGTCTGACCAACAGACTCCAAACTTGGTAGGCATCATTCCGGTGTCAACGGAATACAAATATGCTAAAATGGTTATGTTTCGTGAAACAATATGGCTGCCACTCCTACATATTCTTATATTTAAAACTGCTTCAGTTTAAAAATGGTTCACATGAGACACTCCAAACTTGAAAACCATTGTGTCTGTGTCGATAAAAGTTACATTTTCAAAAATGGCATCTGTGCGTTAAACAAGATGGCCGCCTGATGCATTTTTGGAAAAAAAATCAAAATCATCGTCTGGGGAACTGTTGAAGTTGCTGGTTTTAAACTTGGCATATTGAGAACTAAACACTCTTAGACGGGTACTGATTTCTGGGGCTTGGGAGCCGTTAAACTGCCTGGCAGTTCTAGTTGTTATTATTATTATGTTCTACAAACCCTAACATTATTTGTTTATTTTAAATATAGTATAGCAGGGAATATTTCATAACATTTTGTTTTTTTAAATATGAAATAGTCATCATCATCATACATCATTTATATAAGGCATAGCATTTTCATGCCATTTTAACAAAGAGGATTATTTATGCGAGGCAATCCACACACAGATGGAGGGTGGACGCGAACCTGAGACCTCTCGCACTAAAGCATAGCGCTGATACGGCTGTACAAAAGAGCCAGCCCTATGCTGGAGTGCTGGAGTGCTGGATTGCGAGAGGTCGCCCTCTGCCTGTGTGTGGAATGCCTCGCCCTGTGATGCGCCTGCCTGCGGGAACTCGAATCGCTACAATATTTAAAGTATAAAAACCACACGTTTAGCTTATAAAAAATATATGGAAAATATAAAAGCACGTAGATTATAAAAAAACATTTAAAGTATAAAGACACAAAACATATATGTAAAGCAATATATATTACATATACTAACCCATAAAATCCTTGTATTGAAAGTACTTTACATATATGAGTACACATAAATATCAAATTAAGTGAAATAACAGCATATAACTAACATAACGCTTTTTATATATGTGAAATATAAGTTATTTCCTTATGGGTAATATTACGAGCTGTATTTAAATAAATAAATAAAACATAAATGTAATAATGATGGGAAAAAATACAAAGGACTATATTTAATTGTGTGATTCCCCCAGTCAGTTTGTGGGATATTACAAAGTACCATAAATGTGTCTGAAATATGCATTTGTGATACAACATATGAGCAAAAATCTGCTCAGGTTTCATAAACTAAAGTTGAAACTTTGTCACCCGAAGGACAGGTAGCCCGCTGGCTCAAAATGCTCCAGTTTTACGAGCTGGACATTCAGCACCAGCCGGGAGTGTTTAATAGTAATGTTATGTGTATTTTTAGCCATTGAAAGGTTTTCTTAGCTTTTTATGGAGAAAAAACAACTAGAGACCTGTGCTTTACGTCTTCTGAATGATGTCAGACAGGATCCTACATTGGACTGAAAAGGGAAAATTGTAATGTCATACCTGGTCCGACATAGGACCGCAAAGGGTTAAACTAACACAGGAGTTGCAAAAGGGGGAGTGGAAGGCACCGGTCATTGATGTAGCAGAGGGGAAGACCAAGAAGTCAAAGCGCCAGTGTAGGGCTGAGAAATTAGCAGGCACACAGCACCATCTAGCGGAGAAACTGCAGAGGCAAGACAGTGAGATTAAAGTAAATTTTGGAGATTTACAGAAACAGGATGGAAGTTTGAAGGATTTGTTTCAACTGGTATTGCAGAAAAAGTTAAGTGTAACAGGAGACAGTTTTCTGATTAAGAATGGGTGGCTGTATAAGGAATGTAATGAATGTAAAGAAGGGAATCAGCTGGTTGTACCAGTGTCAGACAGAGAAAAGATTCCAAAGTTAGGTCACTCAGGTGTCAGGACACCTTGGTCAGCGGAAGACACTAATGAGAATAGCGAAACGTTTTTTTTTTTTTGTATACTGACGTGAATAATTATTTCAAATCTTGTCCTGAATGTCAGCATACAGCAAAGCACAGACATTCAGACAGAGCTCCATTAATTCCACTTCCAGCAGTAGACATACCCTATTCGAGAGTGGCCATGGATATTGTTGGTCCATTAGAGCATAGTTGTAGTGGTAACCCTTACATTCTGGTGATCAATAATTATGCCACCAGGTATTCTGAGGCTTTTCCCCTACGTACCATAACAGCTAAACAGGTAGCTAGAACATTAGAGCAGTTTATCTCAAGAGTAGGCATACTGCAGAAAATTATCACTGGTCAGGGAACAAACTTTCCAGCTGGTTACAACACACACACACATATATATATATATATATATATATATATATATATATATATATATATATATATATATGATATATATATATATATAACTGGCAATCATCATACAGTGCAGATTTTACATCTGCCTATCCCTACCACTGGACTAAGCAACATAATTTGACAACATTGTCTGGGATCAGGTGTTCAGATCAGAATTGAGGTGCCGAGCTCTGAAGTTTTCATGACATCTGACCACAGCCAGTGCCACTGAGTTCATTTTATGAGCGCTAAAATCACAAGTGTGTGTATAAATACAGCAAACTAGTATTTGGCAGTGCTGCTTAAAACATGGATCTTCTTTGTTGTGATCAGCTGGTGCGGATTTTGAGATTCAGGATGACAGTTCAGGTAATCTCTGAGCTGTTGTATGCTAGTATTGCACTGTTTACTAAAGTCCATACAGTATGTGAAACACTGCACACCTTTAGCGATCTTTCAAGGGCATTTTTTTACTTGAATACTAATCATGGCAAATAATCTGGGGTAATATTGCAATTGTAATAAATTTACTACATGCCCATATAGTGAGATTTATGGTATTGTTTCATTAGCAACAGGTTTATACATGAAATCGGTATTTAATTCAAATTGTTAAAACATTTGTGCCACTGTATCTAGAACACTCACCAGGTTCCAGTACAGCCATTTGTAAAAGTTGAATTTCAGCAATCGCTGGATCGTACAACTGGATCACAGATTGGATTTCAAGTATGTTTCCTCCTACAATCGGTCACTTCACTTGGAGGGTAAAATTGTCCTCACACCATCAATGGCTTATTTTCTTGTCATTAAGCAACCGGTTTCTTCCTCTATTGAGTGACATGCTTTCCACTAGTAATATGCATTGACCCAAAAGACACTGAGGTGTCATGTTTTAAAATGACAGTACCCCTGTGCTATAACATGCACCCCCCCCCCCCCAAAAAAAAAAAAACAACTGCACTTTGAGACCTATGTAGTTAATTGAAGTGCAAAACAGATTTGACATTTAATTTTCTAGAATTACCTTAAACAACGCTTTTACAAAAGCGAAATGTCAGTTTGTTGATTTTCATCTGAAATGTGGCCCACTGAAGCACTTGAAAATATTAATTTACTTGTACCATAGTAAAGGCACTTTGAGTAACATTTTTTTGTCACATGATACCCCTTTAAAGTTAGATTACAGTAAGTTTACTGATTTGATGAAACTATAGATTCTGCATGGTGTGTGTTTCTGTATTCTACTTTAATATAGACCTTACCAAGAGATCTTCAATGGAAGTGCTTTGGCACTACAATGGCAATGTAAAGACATCTAAAATGATACAAGCCATTTGTAGAATGGTAACACAGTATAGCATGTTGCTGTTTCAACCTTTTGATATGAACCACTACACACCAGCATTACATTGCAGTACCATACTGTAGTACTGCTGTACTATAATTGGTCAAGTCCATTGCGTTACCATAGCTGGTATGCCTAAGTCTGTTCATTGTGCTGTTATAAATCCTGCAGACTGATACACTGGTATTATAATGGTTTATCACTATTATTTGTGTGTGATTGTGATTCCTGAGAGTAGACACTAAGAAAGTTTTTTTGAGCATACAGGTTAAATAGTTTTTTTAATTGCACTTTAAATGTAAGGCATGGTAAGTAATCTATATTGTCTATGTTTTTTTGTTTGATCAGTGGGAGGATATTACAGCTATTCAGGCTTGTCCAAGTCAAGGTCAAAATATTTATTAATGTGTTTGATGAAATTGCCATTGATGCACAGGAGGTATGTTTAAAACATTTGTAACATTATAGCACCGTCTTACATTAACTGCTCAGTTCTGAAATAAAATGCATATAATAAAATATGCTGTGCATGTACTAAATATATGTAAACCAGCTATAATATATCATTTGAAATGCCAACGTCATATTTTCAATGTTGTGGAAACTCCTTGGGTGGAATCTAACACCGCCCTTCACTTTGACCTGTGACTTCTATATTATTGTCATGTGACTTTTTGGTTGCTGGATGATAGACCTAACGTTGACTTCATATTCAGTAAACAAATACATTTTATGTCTCTCAAGGTCAACTTTCAAGAAAGTGAACCATTTCCCTGTCACTTTGTTTTTACCTGCCCCATTCAATGATTCAGACTGCAAACTTTGGAATTGTGATATCACATTTGGTACACAGTTACAGTCCTTGGTTCTCTGTCAAGTTCCATTGCTGGTGTTATCCAATAATAAAATAACATTTTCACTACCACGTTGTTTTGACCTGACAGCGGTAGGGGAAAGGAAAAAAATAATTAAAAAATTGCTATTTATTTTGGTCTAAATGGCAGAAAACTGTTGATGAACCGTCTGAAGATAACAAGCTAGCAGCTACCACCAGCAGTCCTGTGCCATTCAAATGGTAATTAAATTAGTCAGGATTTGTGAGATTAAATAAAGTGGTTTGCTTTGCTTTGAACACAAAATGTTAGTTAAAAAAAAAGAACAACCATAAGTATGAATGAAATTATATATAGTTATTTAAATTTATTATCATAATGTGAAATTGAAATCTCATGCACATGTTAAAAGTTCAAGTACTTTGCTTTGTATTTCCTTTTTTTATTTTTAATCAGAAGTGTTCTAAACTGAACTATTTTGCACAACAGTTTATTTGGTCTAATGTTAAAAAAAAAAAAAAAAAAAAAAAAAGATTGTTCTTTATTTTTCAAAAATGAACTGTCAATGCACAAATAAGAAATCAGGTTGCCAGTTGCATCACTGTGATTACTCACCTTAAGGTTACCATTTTCATCCCCTCCAGAAATAAAATCCTGGTTAAGACCCTGCTGCCAGGGTTTATTATTTAAAAATAAAAAAATATATTTTTAAAATATGTTTTTCATAAGTGGGTAGAAAATATGTAAGTGCGCAGTTTATTTTATGTCAGTCAGTGAAAATATGTGCTACAGAAACCGAACCTGACTTCTGTAGTTCAGAATGTTATTAACAGCACAAGAGTGTGACGATACTTCGTTGCCTGTAAAGTGTTGTTTGCAGCTCTCATGATTGTGACAATCTGGTTTATAACTGTGATAAAATATCTGGTAATGTTAGAAAGATAATTGTTAAAATCGTGCATTGGATTTGAGCACGGTTTCTCTTATCTGTTTTTTTTTTTTTTTTTTGGGGGGGGGGGGGGGGGGGGGGGGTGCTGCCCCACCAGTTTTTCAAGCCACGAGTCGTCTCTGTCGAGATATCTCACTTACGATTTTTTAAAGCAGGTGACATCAACAGTACTGATATTGAGCACTGTAGAAACGCAATGTGGTGTGATCTGGGTTTTCTCTAGAATACAACAGGCTAAGTGCGTGCTCTAATGGTCTGAATACGTATCAGCAGTCTATACAATACAATACATGTGCAGTGTAACATATTGAATTTAACTACAGGTCTAAATGCCACCCTCATTAAAATGATTTGAAATAGGACCCACTCAGGTATTTTTTAAAAATCAAAAGAGACTCGGGTGTACTACTATGCTGGTTTCAAAAAAAGAACCTTTTTTTTAAAAAAAATGATACTCCATTGTTTAGACCAGTTGAATAGGCCCCATTGTGTATTGTACACATTAGATAAAGATCTGTATTCATTTAACAGTATTAAGACAATAGCCTTCTTTACAGAATCCTTTTTTGTGTTTACCTATATTTTTAGTAAAGAAATTATATAGATTTGCCTTGTGAGTGATTGTTAACCTTTTAATAGTTGTTTTTTGTATAGTACTGGTCTTGTTTTATAGTACAACATATGTTTTTATAATGTCACTTGAAACTAGCAATAAGATCTAGATCTAAACTTGATCCTGTCTCTCAGGAGCTCATGGCTAGATTTGTGTCTCTGATTCCCTTACTTCAATACACTGTTGATGTTGGAGATGATTGTGAAATCGGAGGTAGTTTTCTTTTCTGTTTATGTGAATTTAAAGTATTAAGAGATTTGGATTATTCCAAAAATATTAAACAGTACATTTTCTTACAAACACACATGACACACAGCATAAATGCCCTTGTTATTAGACTAAGGGTTTTTTTTTTTTAAAGACCCTTGACATGATCACATTGAAGTTTCTGTAAATCAAGGCAAAGTTTGACAAATACCTAAACATGGTAAATGCATGCTACATAATAAACTGCTCAACTAACTTAATATAAAACCCAATTTAAATATTACCTGTTGTGAACTTCTTTTGTTATACAAGTCTCAAAACTGTTTCAAACCATCTTTCAATAATTGTTGCACATGCTTGGTCATTTTACCTGGAGGATGAAATTGTCCCCATAACCTTCAATGGCTTTTTTCCTGCCATAAACTATCAAGTTGCTTCCCCTATTGACTTGACATGCTTTCAGCCAGTAACGTTGCTTTGACCCAGAAGACGTGTAGCAGCCTTCCTGAGAATAAGGTATGGAAACTGAGAGCTTTCTTTAATCTGAAATAGTAACAGATATCATGTTTTGTAAAACATGCATTTCTTTCAAAACTGCATATTTGAGAAATGTAGTTAATGAAAGTGCAAAACAGGTAAGATTTACGGATTGTGTTATTTTTACATTCTAAACATTGTAATGCACAAAAGCACATCTATTACTATTATTAGTTTGTTATATATTTTCAGCAATGCATTGAGTTTGCTGTTGGAACCAAATCAGGGGTGGCAGTTCTTATTCAACTATTTCCTTTATATGGGCAAAAAAACATGACTGCTCCTAGGAACCTCTGTCTTGTTAGTATGTTAGATATGATGTAATATCTTCAAATGCACCATAGTAATACTACAAAAAAAGTAGTAAAATGTTTGGACTAGAAGTCCTTCTCAACGTTTAATTATGTAAGTTGAATCACATGTTTATTGATGTGTCTCATTTATCATCTAAATTTTAAAACTAAAAGGAATGTAGTAAAATGTTTGGACTAGAAGTCTATCTTAATGTCTTTAAATTCAAATGTCTTCTTATTTACCACCAGTATAGACTGCAGAAAAACTGTTATATCTATATTTTAATGATCTTAACGTTCCCGCAGCCAGGTGCATCACACAGGGTGAGGCAATGCTCAGGGAGGTCATACCCGACACTAACTTTGTAATGTTTTCATTTTGACACTGTGTCAAGTTTTCAGTATGAAACATATCAGAATTCTTTGATCTGTATTTATGTTCACATTTTCTGTGATTTTGTTTGATATTTTGTTTAAAATATTTGATTAAATCCATTAGACCCGAGTGTTGTGTTTCTTTTGTGATATGGAGGCTAAGTTGTCCAGTGTTAAAGAAAGGGGCCTGTTACCAGGATCTAGCCCATTTCTGCGTGTGACCCTGAGCAAGTCATTTAACCTCTATTACAATAACTAACTTAATGCAAAAGGACATCATTTATAAATTATAAATCATTGATAGCACTATGTAACACAATTTTTATTCCTGGGTAGTAAGTGTTATTTCCTAATTGCTTATGCCTCAACAGTATAGAAAATGGCTATTATTCCCCACAAACTTTGCTTTTGTGACCAGGACAGTGATATTTCAAAATATCACTATTTCCAATGAGAAAACCTGTGCTTTTGTGTCTTTTCGTTCACGTAAAGTCAGAAAAAAACAACATATGAATCCAAATTAACATGTATTTATACCAAAGTAATACAAAAATGACTACAAAAGATTTAGAAGTGAGTAGTTTTTTGAGATTTACGATTATACTGTAAATTTAAAAACAAAAGCGCCCGTTTTCTCATTGGAAATAGTGATATTTCAAAATATCACTGTCCTGGTCACAAAAGCAAAGTTTGTGGGGAATAATAGCCATTTTCTATACTTTTGAGGCATAAGCAATTATGAAATAAAACTTACTACCCAGGAACAAAAAATAAATAAATTTATTACACGGTGTAGTTTATTCTGTAAGACAATCCTGTTTATTTTAATGTTATCATAAGTGTGATGTATTTTGTTCACTGCAGACTGCTGATTGCTTAATCAATGAACACAATGTAAGTAAAGCTGTGCATTGCTGGGATAAGATTGGGGTCAAAATAATTACATTACAGATCAGGTATAGTTGAGTTTTCAACCTACACATTCTACCAAAATATTTGCATACATAGCATAAAAACACAAATATAGGCAGCTAAATTAGCACTTCAAAGACAGACATCTGTGGTTTATACTGATAACAAATAGATAATTTATCTTGTGATTGACACATTTTTTTCCGTTTCCTCAGTGAGTAAATATTTTTATTTTTACTCAGCGAGTCACCGTACATCTGTTTAACACTTATTATACACTTAATTCTGTAAAAATGTCAAAACCTGTTATATGCGTTCCAACTGATTACTCTTTAGATATGGTTCAATTCCCTGCTGATTTTCCATCCTTTGTACCCCTTGCATTACATAGCAACTGGTAGGCAAGTTGTTCTTAGACTTGGATCATATAATTTGTTAAACACAGAATGAACATAAGAGTGCTTATGATAAATTATTTAATATAACCCCGGTTAGAGGACATTACAGTAACACTTTAGTTTAGGGATATGTTAAGTGGTTATAAACAATAGCAAAACAATGGCAAAAGTGTATAATAACTGTATTGCAAAAACAAAGCAGCCCCATACAATTGGCGAGACAGACCTACAGGGCTAGGAAGACAAACAGACTTGAAAAGACAGACGGACTATATCCGTTATAAGCGATTATAAAAAATAGTGCAAAAAACAATGACAAAAGTATATAATACTACTCTTATTGTTTCTAATCATATTATATAATTGTTAATAGCAATTAATAAAATGTTTATAATCACTTATATCGGATCCCTAAATTAAAGTGTTACTGACGTTGCTGTCTGCTGGTTGACCAGGGAAAGAAGGAGCTCAGTGTTCTGTGATCATCTCCCAGGTAGTAACTCCATGGAATGGAGCCTTCATATTGGTATATGGAAGTTCTGAGGTTTCTAATGTAGATTAATAAGGAAAATGTTGGAATGTATCCTTAAGAATACTTTAGGGATGTGTAACCCACAATATATAACAGTGCCTATACTACATTAAGCTTTTTTTTTTTTTTAATCCTAAATAGCTCTACAGTTATAGTTTCTATATTTAATACAACCCAGTTAAATTAATAGTGTTTAATCAGACATAGCTCGGCATGCATTCATACACTTTCATATTCATATACAAATGCAACATCATTCTTTGTTTCAGTTTAACCCAGATTCATTATTTTGGCGAGATTACACTTCAATATACAGTAGCTGCAAAAAAACAACTTCAGTCTTACCTTTCCCAATATGGAAATAATAATTTCTACAGAATTGAAAAAAATATTAAAAATGAAACTGATGGAATGGAGATCCCACCACCCCACAGGATGGCACTGCCAGTGCACTGTAGTATTCCAACACATTCTTCCAAGGCTGGAACGTAACCCAGGTGGGTTTTTTTGTACTGTTTTAGAAGAGCAGGTAATGGAACTAGAAACCGTGCTTCCTGTATCATTCTCCTTTTAGCAAATTAAATTAAACATTTCAATACTTTTTTTTTTTATACAATAGTTTTCTTGTTTTCCCAACACATGGAAAATATACAAAAACAAAGTCTTGCCAAAGTTTGCATTTATTTATATTTTTTTAAAAAGTGCACAGCACTCACTGAGGATGTCCATGTTCAGAAACATGCATGTACAAAAACTTGAAACTCTTGGATTTTTCATCAGAAACCACAGATACAGTGTTGTTAATATAGACATATGGTGCATAAATACATTTAACAAATTGTTTCTTCTAAATTGCACAAAAAAAAAAAAATTTTAGTACAGACAAAAATTAGCGTCATTGTAGAGGTAGTGTTTTTGTAAGGCAAAGTCTACAAGTATGTCTAAACTGTATTTAAAAAAAAGTAATCCTGGTGCTATACTTACATGTAGCAAAAAACTCCTAATGAAAGCCGAAACATAAAAGGCAAGGTTGTATTAACACCTAAACTTCAAGAAAAGAAGAAACAATAAATACACATACCAATACTGAATCCAAAAACAGGACATTTTTTCAAAAGCCCTATATTCATTGGTGTATTGAGGTAGCTTCTTTAATGAACACAACTTTTGGTTATGAGGACCTATTTTGATGTCACTGCGCAAGTTGCTTTTTAGAAACTAATACATCTAAAGACTGGTAGACCATATTTTCAACCTAAACACCTTATTCAACATTCACATTTTTCAAAACTTGGATAGCCATTTACAGTATAATGCCTGAACCAATATGTTTCCCCAATCTCAATCTGCAGACATTCATTTTAAAATTGTATAATCCCTGTTAAAAAAAGGTCTGAGGCACGTTATTGCTTACATTGGAGAAATAAAAAGAATATAGCTTATAATCCATAATTCAAATACTTTAGGAATATTGCACAAACTGTTCAAATTAACTTCTTACTCCATGGGAAAAAAATACAGTGCTCAAGAATTTGGATGTTTTTCTCAAAGAAAAAAAAATCTGTTTGGTAACATTCTTACAGTTGCATTAACTAGATCACAGTTCAAGCAAAGCCATCCTTAGTTTGGCTTCAACATCCTCCCCAAATATTCTTGGAAAAAAATTATTTATCAAAAAATGGCATCACTTACTTCATCTGCCCCATCTCCTCCCCTTTATGGTGTCTTTGTAGGAGAGCCATTGATCACCTGTCAAAGCAAGGTGCTGCACAGGTGTAGTGTCCATTTACTTGGAAGCCCCTGTTGTAGGGGGCACTGACCTTCACATCCAGCGAGTTTTGGAGCGTCATGCCAGCTACTGCTTGTACATGCCCATGAGGATGAATGCTGGCTTGTAAACTCGAAGGATGGGACCGTATTGTGTATGATGGCATATGTCCAGTTGAAAGGATTGGTTGGCAGTTCTGCTGTGGATATGGAAGCTGCTGCTGGCGCAGGAACGGTGAGACATGCGGCTGTATCTGAGGCAGTGCATTCAGCTGGGTGTGTGTCTGGTACACAGTCTGACCAGACTGGGGACTTGGCTGTTGGCATTTTTGCTTGTTCGCTTCTTTGACGTCATTATCATGTGCACTAAAATAGGATAAAAAACAGCACAGGGTCTGTTTAAGCAATAGCATATACAGATTTGCCAATAGGAATAAAACAATCAATGGTATTGAAACTACCAAGATACAAGTTAAACATTTCCAAATTGCATGAAGTTTTGTTAAAATGTTGCTTTTTCAACAAGAGTAATATTTCATAAAGTGTGTATTTCTATAAACAAACATGCATCTATCCTCTAGACCAGTTGTCTCCATCCCTAGTCCTGGTTTTTGTTCCAACTGTACCTTAAATTACTTAATTGGACCAACTAACTGCTTATTAGAAGCTTAATTGTCCAATTAATTAATTTAGCATACAGTTAGAACAAAAAACAGGAGGGACACTGGCTCTCCAGGAACAGGGTTGGAGACCCCTGCTCTCGACCAGTTGTTATCTACATCTTTCCTTCCCTCTCAAGCCAAAATACAATAATCCAAACTCATTATTGAAAATAAAATTAGAGTACCAAGAAGAATTACGAGTTACAGCCTACATTTGTCATTTCCCCATTGTATCTTGTTATTATACACTACCACATCAAAAGGCTTCAAGACTGAATGCCAAGAAGCATGCAAAAAGATAAATCACAGCTTGGTCTACAGTTCGTACCTCATACCCGTCACAACTGAAACTATCGCTACTCACTCAAAATGTGGACCCGTATGCACTCATCATTGACTTCAAGAATGCTTATGGGTATAATCTGAAACTTTTGATTTTACCTATACATTAATATATTTTGCTGTTACGAAGACCCACTGCATGTATGTACGCTGGTTTAGTAAATGCACCACACCCATCTCAGAATACAGTTGTTTAAAACTCCTATAGTGAAATGTGTTGGTGCTTTGAACACTGACTTAAACTTCATATGGCTGTCATGTTTTTTTTTTTTTGTTCTCCAAATATTCTGAGATATTCACTTCACATTTGGCACCTGTAAATGTATTCAATATTTATTTGGTCATGTTCAAGAATGAGAATAATTTGATCAAGTTGGTCCAAAACACTGACAAGGCCTTATAGCTCAAAGTTTAAAATTCAACACACATCAATTGCTATCTTCTAAAGGCTTTCTAGAATAGTGGATACCAAACCCTTACGTACAGTAACAGACGCTCCACACACGGTATAAGAAGATCCCAAGAGTAAGCTGAAAGGCGATGCAGTCGAGTTGGCCACGTAGGTGAAAGCCGAAGTATAACTCTAGAGGAAGCTATACACGCAGCAGAGACTAGCGAAGGAGAATAGTTTAAGAACACATGATCTGGTGGAAGAAAAAAATAAATACATGACAAACTGCTTAATCACGGAATTAATAACAAGCTAGAAGGGTGTCTGTCTTATTTATTGCCGAGATTGGATGACAGTTTAGATCCTGTACAAGACTTGTCTTGAACAGCATCTTGTTCTATTTACACAGTGCACTTATCTGTTCAGGGCTTGCCTCACTAATAGGTTACTCGACTATCATAACTCATTTGAATTCAGACAGCTGTCTGCTTTGAGGCATGTCATCAGCTGTGGCTCGAACTTTTATACCTGCTACCATCTGTACCATGCAAATCAGTAACACCATTAGATGATCCATTTTTCATTTTTTTGTACAATCATGTTACATAGCACAGCTTCTAGAACTTACCTTGCAATGACACTTCCAGGAAATAATCAGCATATTTTGCCATGTATAATCTTGTTTTCTCCGAACAAGCCATGGGCCAGCCTTCGTGGAGATCAGTCTCGTGAACAGCAATCGATAAGTAGTAGTCAATAAAGTGGGCAGCAGTTGGCAGATACAGGTTCCATTGAAATGTCTCCAGCAGCAACAGCTCCATGTGTAACAGGCTTTGTTTGGTCAACACCAAATTCATGTTGGTCATGCATCCCAGGCTATTGAGTTGTTCAAGTTTTGGCACGCGATCCTCTTTGTCTTCAAATTTACCTTGAATATATCAAAGAATAAAATGTGGAAAACCATGACGTATAATACAAGCAAGATCATGTGCAATCGGCTACTGGAAACATTATTGTTAGTCTTTTAAAATGATGAACCCATCAAATTAGACTATTACACAAAAAATGAAATGTGTTGTCCTGAATAATTTAAAATGCATTACACTACCTTCAATTAGCTTCTGCTTCATTTTTTTAGTTGAACTTTTCCATTTTCAATAATTGTATTCACTTTGATGAAACTCTGAAAGCAGTTTACTGCTTCAAAGATTAATATTTGTGTTACTGAATCTCCTTATTAAATCACTATTGGCATGAATATTTAAATGTGATTCAAACTGCATTCTCATCTCCCTCTGGAGATTAAATCCCTTGAGAAGGGGGACATAGTGGAGGCAGTCATACATACAAATGTTTTCCATATTTTTGCATATGTGGAGAATCTCAATCAAATTACCATGAAACTTGATACAAACATTAAGACGCATAAGAGTTATTTTCTAGGGATATATGGAAATGGCTGTCTGTTCATCTATCTGTCTACATACCTCATATTGAGCTTAAACACTGAATTGTTAATTCTTGCTCAGTGCATACTGTTAATATGTATGGAACTAACATACTTGTTTTGGGATTTTTTTTTTTTTTTTTTTTATTGTTCGCAGCTTCTGAGTTACTTCTATAAAGTTACTTAGTGCTGAAAGTATTCATATAAATAAGTTATTTTTTTAATGATTTCAGATGTTTTCAATTCGTTTATTAAACACAAGTTCTAGCCTGCATAAACCATTTTTCAAAAACCTACACTTGCCATTTTGTAGCAAAGTATGATGTTATCGCTCCCTCACCCCACCCCACCCACAAACATTGCTTTATAAACAAACAGTCTTATTAAAATGCACCTTTCAGAAAAAGACTTACTTGCTAACAGCAGACAGGAAAGGGCCACCACGTGAAGCTGTTGGACTGAGATGTCATATCGGTCCATGAATAGGTCCAGTAGGTAGACAGCAAGGTGCCTGGCTGGTGGACAGAGCCTGAAGCGATTGCTAACAATGGCAATTAGGTCTGCGAAATAGCGTCTCAGGTTCAGCTGAGGTGACTGGCCTTTGTAGGACGGCATTTTCAGCTCCTACGAAAACACATGATTCGTTTTCTCTTAGACAATTGCAACGCATGAATAAAACACGCATTTCAATTAAATCACTCATGTGCAGGAGACGCAAATCACAAATTCTGGATGCGTTTTTAGTGTGTGAATGCAATTTAACAGAGAAGGTATATAATATTACCGGCAGCCAACCCTGTATCAACAGAAAAAAAGCAATGAATAACCCAATGGTAAGATTCACATTAAGACTGGAAAACTTGTATTTTATTAAATTACAATTATTTTTGCATTATCAGAACGCTTGTGCGCCCTAGACTGTCTGACCCCCCAGGTTGAGAAACTCTGATGTGCCGAGTACGTTGTAAGTTTTTTTTTTTTTTTTTTTTTTTTTTTTAAGTTTAAAATTCGTGTTCATCTTGTTAGGAAATTGACAGAAATTGCGTTCTATCAACTCGGATTAATAACTACTTTCTAATCGTGTCAATACAAATTTTCGACTCCATCGCCTTGGCTTCACAGTTCTGCTAACAGTGTGCATGTACTACCCTGTGAAGACCCTACTGTCACAGCAAACGGTGTTGTTTATAAAATCATCAGTTTTATGAGAAGACATATTTGATTCGTGTACCAGTCAATCTTATTTCCTAACGTGAACTCAAACACATCCTATTTTCATAAAGTTGTCCTTAGGTTTAGAAATAAGGTTTCTATGCAAAGCCAGACGCCCGTCTCGTTCTGATGGTACATTTGTGTTTCAGGGTTGCAAAACACAAGCTTTTTTAAAGGAGTACAATTATGGTTAAAAAATAAATCACCATGAATCGGGGCCCCGTTGAACTACTCGGGGATCTAAGCAATTGATTAGTCTACTTATGCCTAGCGCCGTCACTGACTCAATAGCAAACACTGATATCCTTTACAAAGCCATGGTTGCGTGATTTCAAATACATCAATAAATTTAAATTTGATTAACTTTTTGCAGTGTCGGACCAGCTTATCCTGAGGTTAATTTGCCCACAGTGATGCAGATCATGCATTGCACAGTCCACAACACGGGTAAGGTGTGTTTCCGTCGTTTAGCGAATAACCGCTTAAACAAAAGAAGCATTCTTTAACACAACCGATGTTTCCGACAGCGACGGGCGTTTTAACAAAATGCAAAATAAAACAACTATTCGTCACCGTGCGGCCACACCTAACCACTCAGTTCAGACTTGTTCTGTGAGCTATCCAACTGGTGTGAAGTGCTTAGTTTACGCCGAAGTGTGAAAATCAAGCTATGGAATTTCAGGAGCTTATTGCCCCCTTAAATGAATGCCAATTTGTTGCAGAAAAAAAAAAAAAAATTCTAATAATATATATATATATATATATATATACTATATATATATATACACACACACACACATACACACACACACACACACACTAATAACCTTTGATAATGAAGAGTTCGATTTTTTTGTTTAATGCAACAGCTCAAAATATCCATTTAAAATTATACTTTGCACACAGAACAAACGCATATTTAATGTGGACAGGTGATGGTATACATCACTGATCGCTTTAACATACTTTGTAACGAAGAGCTTGGTATATGTCTGCAGCCAGCTGTCCTTTCCACCATTGCCCCTCCAGCTCCATTGTTAACAGGATGTCAGAAAACGCAGCAAGTGGCCTGTAACTAAACAGCAATGTAAGCACGTTAGATATATCAATGGTTCCCCCCCTTCCCTTCCCCCTTTGATTCAACTACAGGGAGCAAACAATTCTCACAAACCTCTAGTCTAAATGCAAATACCTGGTTAAGTGCTGAATCTACAAGACACGCATTCCCTCGGTGTGTTACAATTATAATCAACTCATATGGGTTTTATAAAAGGGGTTTAAATTCATGTAGTTGAAACTTGTTGCGGCGATGCACTTAACCCAATTAACTTTTTTTAGATTGGGTGGTTAGTAAGTAAGCAACAACCAGTTGCCAATGTCATTTCTGTGAAACGTAAGGGCCAATCGTATTATTTATATTAATTGTGTCATTGCAATTCGCAGGTATTGCCCTTTCGTGTAGTACTCGATCAGCTAGCTTTCAACAACTTTTTCAAAACTGAATTCAAGAATGTTGCACGTCAACCGTTTTCATTCAATTGTGGTGTAAAATCCGAATACAAAAGTTAACACACACAAATGTCATAAGACAACTGCAATCATTCACTATACCCATCAATAGTGAAACTGCGCTAAGAAACAGATGTACTGTCGACCGATACACGTATGCTCTCATTCTCTATAGTAATAATAATGCTAGTACTTTCATTAACCTTCAAGTATTATCATTACCAGAAACAAAGACTAGCTGTCTTTCAACACCGGTGTAATCGGCATGGTAAAGCCCCGTTGATCCCTGTCCAACATAAAACTAGTAATATAAATAAGAGATCCAAATCTGCTTAAACTTACCGTTAAAAGAAAAACCATTAACGCGTGTAAAGCTGGACAGGGTAACGGGAAATGGCTCTTTCTTTTCTGTATGAGGAATAGGTAAATGCTCTATGTTTGAGTTTATTCAGCCTACAAAGTTTGTTTCATCCATTGTTAAAGAGGAAAGTATCTGTATACAAAAGACAGCGAAGAAACACATGCTGGCCAGTTTTACCAATCCGGATATTCCTTACACTGCTCGTCAATCCCAGGGTACCCAATCATTGTTTGGGATTCACTGAAGTCCGCATTAGTTCACTGGAAGATAAAAGTTTGAGACCCCACGAGGAAAACGAATAGTGTACTGGAATTGAACCAATGAGGCTTCTGTAGATTGTAAATATTATTTATGTCTGTACTGGAGTGGATCTCAAAACAAGAAATAAACCCAGTTACACTGTGTAACTAATTTAAGTATTTGTTGGGTGTGTCAGATAATAGTAGAAGTTACATATGATTAGGTTACAGTAGATAAACTAGGAGGTGCTAATAAATATATACACTATCCCATTGGCAACAGTCGTTCCATAGACAAGTTGTGACACTGGACCCTAGTCACAAAATTTAACATAGGTTTTAAAGACTGCTATGGATTGAGTTTTATATTAATAAAAATATCTAGACTTGTTGGCTTTTTAACAACAGTTCGAGTTCTATTAATGGCTATATTTGATACATTATCGAATATTTAGAACACAAAGTATATGAAATGGGCATAATATGTCAACATATTAATATACCACAAATGAAAAGCAGAAGTTTAATTGTACACGAGCCTATATCTTTCACTATTCACACATTACGTGGCATTTACCGTTGTCACGAGAAATTTGGTCCATCGTGAAATAGTCTCCGTCCTAACCCCCACTCCCCCGCCTATTTTTCATCAGCCTATACAATGTGGTCCCTCCTTTGAAACTGTAGATGTTAGCAAATACTGTACCAAAAGAAATGGTTGTGGCGAACGTTTCTACGTCATCTTGTACTATAGAAGACTGTTGAAACATTTGTTACCAGATTACTTTCAATAATACATGTTTTTTTTTTTTTTTTATGATTGTTATGATAATTATTTTTTTCTGTTGTAAGCAGCCATTTACTGAACTTGGAAATACAAGCTAGGTGTCATGTCGTTTCTGTATTACACCGAGTAGTTTACAATTAACTATATCAATAACATCTTTCTGTTTCAGGACTTTTTTTAACGTTTTAAACACACGTCTTTTTTTCTGTTTTTCTGTAAATTCTGTATGTAATTTGTCCTGCAAACCTACACTGCTGCTTCTTTTATTGTGATGAAATTTAGATTTTTTCACAAAAGAGATGAAAATGAGATGAAAAGAGATTAATTTATTTTTTCCTGATATCCAGTCACATTTTGCAAAACGGACACTTGCTTTGATTAAAATAAGATACTGTACCTTGTGATTTGTATGCGTTTCAAATATTTAGTACTGTTGCGATTCAAATTATTATACTTACTAAATTAGCTAATCAGATCAGTGAAAATGAAATAAGAACAAATTAATAGAACGCGTAATAAAATATCGAATTAAAAGTCGCCTTATAGTTGTCATTCCCGCCCAATTCGTGGAATATGGGCTTGGCATTGGGTAGTCTAATGAAAGATGGATGACTCGGACCCCCCGAGACGAGCATCTACCGGCAGTTTTAGAGGCTGAAATCGCTTTAATTTAGTGGTCCACTGTAAGTGGTATATAATGTTTAATAACTGTTGAAAGATCTTACATTTAATCTAATATTAGCTACGGTAACTCAACGTTTTTGTTAAAACGGAAATAAACATAATTCGGAAAAAAAAAAAAAAAAAACCCGTCTTCATTGCTAATCAAACTGAACCGTGTTATGGTCAAGTTTGTCTGTCAGACGTCGGCACCACTCAGTAAATCTATATTTGCACTGTAGAACATCCCTCGCCGCCATGATCTGTAATTTTTCTTATTCTTGATTTTTTTAAAACTTAAATTTAAAAAAAAAAAAATGTTATCCCGAAGGTGATTGGCTACTCTTTTAATTACAGTGTATGACTGTAAAATGACCAGCCACCACGTGGTAATACTACATGCAGCCACCAACAGTCTATATGGGAAGAAAGTCGCGATATTTACCTATAGAAAAAAATAAATAAATCATTTATTCTGCACAGTTGAGTTAGTGAAAACCACACGCTATGCTCTTCATGCGACTGACACATCTGCTGATCACTAATTTATACATTATTTATGTATATTTTTACTGTCATGATGGTCGTGTCATGGGGGTAAGTATACTATATGATAATCAGTGTTTTTGCATTTGACTCCTCCCATGTGTAAGATGGGAATGACCCACCCATCATTCCATCATACCACCCAGACAATACCCAGATCAGGTCGCCCTCCCAAACCGAGCAAGCGGGCAAGCAGGAAACTGGTTCAGGAAGTCACTCTGAAGCCAACTATGACCTTGAGAGATCTGCAAAGTTCTGTGCCTGAGATGGGAGTCAGTGTTCAACAATAAGCCGGTCCCTACACAAAGCTGGCCCGTATGGATGGATGGCAAGAAAGAAGCCATTACTCAAAAAGCCTCATCTTAAAGCACATAGAGTTTGCAAGAAAGCATGTAAATGATACTGCAGACTTGTGGAAAAAGGTTTTGTGGTCAGATGAGACAAAAATTGAACTTGAACTAAATTCCAAGCGTTACGTCTGGCGAAAGCCCAACGACATCACCCAGTCAACACCATCCCAACTGTCAAGCATGGTGGGGGCAGCATCATGTTATGGGGATGGGGAAGCTTGTCAAGATAGAGGGGAGAATGGATGGTGTGAATTACAGGCGAATCCTTGAGGAAAACCTGTTTGAGTCAGCCAAGGGAGCAAATTCACATTTCAGCAGGACAATGACCTGAAGCACAAAGCCAAAGCCACACTGGTGGTTGAACAAAATAATTAATGTTCTTGAGTTCTTGAAAGTCCTGACTTGAATCCAATTGAAAATTTATATTGAGACTTGAAGATTGAAGTCCATCGACTATCCCCAAAAAACCTATCAGAACTGGACCAATTTTCCCACAAAGAATGAGCAAAAACTTTACCATCCTACTGTGTAAAGCTAGTAGAGACCTATCCAAAAAGACTCATAGCATTAACTGCTGCAAAAGTACTGACTTAAGGGACCGAATACTTATGCAACCAGTAAATTTCATTTTCTTTGCAAGTTTTGCTTACATTTAATCTCCTTATATAATAATGTTCAGTTTAACCACTACAGCTTTGAATAAAAAAAGTTTGTTTGAAAAACTGCACACATAATTTTTTTTTATTTTAATACACTGGGGTAATTTTCAATAAGTACTTTTAGTTTGTTTGTATTATAACTGAAGTATGAACTTTACTATTGTTACCTGCGACAACCGATTGATCAGCAGACAGTGAAAAACTCATTACTGTACGTTTATGAGCAGACCAGGACAACCTTGTACTTGGCTTGATTCATGCCAAAGCTGCCTGATTCCAGCCTTGCTGAAGCACCCCCAGATCATCTCCGATCCTCCACCACATTTCACAGTGGGTGCGAGACACTGTGGCTTATAGGCCTCTCCAGGTCTCCGTCTAACCATTAGACGACCAGGTGTTGGGCAAAGCTGAAAACTGGACTCATCTGGGGGTGCTTAAACAAGGCTGGAATTGGGCAGATTTGTCTTTGTGAAGGACGCATGATTCAAACCAAGTACAAGGTTGTCCTGGAAGAAAACTTGCTTCCTTCTGCTCTGACAATGTTCCCCAACTCTGAGGATTGGTTTTTCCAGCAGGACAATGTTCCATGCCACACAGCCAGGTCAATCAAGGTGTGGACGGAGGACCACCAGATCAAGACCCTGTCATGGCCAGCCCAATCTCCAGACCTGAACCCCATTGAAAACCTCTGGAATGTGATCAAGAGGAAGACGGATGGTCACTAGCCATCAAACAAAGCTGAGCTGCTTGAATTTTTGCGCCAGGAGTGGCATAAAGTCACCCAACATCAATGTGAAAGACTGGTGGAGAGCATGCCAAGACGCATGAAAGCTATGCTTGAAAATCAGGGTTATTCCACCAAATATTGATTTCTGAACTCTTCCTAAGTTAAAACATTAGTATTGTGTTTTTTAAAAATGAATATGAACTTATTTTCTTTGCATTATTCGAGGTCTGAAAACACTGCATCTTTTTTGTTATTTTGACCAATTGTCATTTTCTGCAAATAAATGCTCTAAATGACAATATTTTTATTTGGAATTTGGGAGAAATGTTGTCAGTAGTTTATAGAATAAAACAAAAATGTTCATTTTACCCAAACACATACCTATAAATAGTAAAACCAGAGAAACTGATAATTTTGCAGTGGTCTCTTAATTTTTTCCAGCGCTGTGTGTGTGTGTGTGTGTGTGTGTGTGTATATATATATATATATATATATATATATATATATATATGATCGAAATGAATATTGACATGGTTTATTTAGATTTCCAGAAAGCTTTTGACAAAGTCCCGCACAAAAGATTAATTCTCAAACTGAACGCAGTTGGGATTCAAGGAAACACATGTACATGGATTAGGGAGTGGTTAACATGTAGAAAACAGAAAGTACTGATTAGAGGAAAAACCTCAGAATGGAGTGTGGTAACCAGCGGTGTACCACAGGGATCAGTATTAGGTCCTCTGCTATTCCTAATCTACATTAATGATTTAGATTCTGGTATAGTAAGCAAACTTGTTAAATTTGCAGACGACACAAAAGTAGGAGGAGTGGCAAACACTGTTGCAGCAGCAAAGGTCATTCAAAATGATCTAGACAAGATTCAGAACTGGGCAGATACATGGCAAATGACATTTAATAGAGAAAAGTGTAAGGTACTGCACGCAGGAAATAAAAATGTACATTATAAATATCATATGGGAGATATTGAAATTGGAGAAGGAATCTATGAAAAAGACCTAGGAGTTTTTGTTGACTCAGAAATGTCTTCATCTAGACAATGTGGGGAAGCTATAAAAAAGGCTAACAAGATACTCGGATACATTGTGAAAAGTGTTGAATTTAAATCAAGGGAAGTAATGTTAAAACTGTACAATGCACTTGTAAGACCTCATCTTGAATATTGTGTGCAGTTCTGGTCACCTCGCTATAAAAAAGATATTGCTGCTCTAGAAAGAGTGCAAAGAAGAGCGACCAGAATTATTCCGGGCTTAAAAGGCATGTCATATGCAGACAGGCTAAAAGAATTGAATCTGTTCAGTCTTGAACAAAGAAGACTACGTGGCGACCTAATTCAAGCATTCAAAATTCTAAAAGGTATTGACAGTGTCGACCCAAGGGACTTTTTCAGCCTGAAAAAAGAAACAAGGACCAGGGGTCACAAATGGAGTTTAGAAAAAGGGGCATTCAGAACAGAAAATAGGAGACACTTTTTTACACAGAGAATTGTGAGGGTCTGGAATCAACTCCCCAGTAATGTTGTTGAAGCTGACACCCTGGGATCCTTCAAGAAGCTGCTTGATGAGATTTTGGGATCAATAAGCTACTAACAACCAAACGAGCAAGATGGGCCGAATGGCCTCCTCTCGTTTGTAAACTTTCTTATGTTCTTATGTTCTTATGGATGATATGTGTGTTGCTCTTACTGAGTACCAGTAATATTTATCTGCCCTACCATTTTCTGCACAAAAGCATTTAAGTTATGAATAGTAACACCAGATATGCCAATGACAACACCACCCCCCGAAAGAAAACAAGCAAATGAATACTAGCACTAGTTGTAACTTCATATTGCTGTTGACCTTTTCATATTATAGCTTTCACTGCTCTTTGCAATTTGTATACTGATATATTGGAATACTGGAGTGATTTCTTCAGTAGTTGTGGCTTTGAAATATCTACATCTTCTAATTCAGATGCCAATAAGGTAGCACAATGAATTTACATTAAAACATTGGTTCCCAGTTTTATTTAAAGCATACCATACTTTTTAAAACATATATTACAGCATTTTATTAAATATCTTTCTCCTTTTGTTAAATAATTTTTTTTGTTATTCCACGTTTTTGTATTGTTTTATAATCATCTTTCTCTATAGAAAAACAATCCCAGGTTTTTTTTTATTTCATTTAATTTTGTTTATAAATGTTTAACACATACAAGGTTAACATATTTCTGCGTCACAGGCTTCTTACAAATACAGCAATAACAAACAAAGTCATAACCAAGACTTTAAAATCCACTCTCAACCTTCATTACACTTTAGAACTTACAGTCCTTTTGTTGTGCAATTATTTTGGGTATTTGCTTGATATGTTCAGAATAAGCTGATTTAAAAGTTGAAATTGCTGTGTCTTGGTGCCGAATCACTTCCTGTGCTGTAGGTCACAAGGCCTGGAAGCAGTTAGAGAAGCAGAGCCTGGATTACAGGAAGACGTTGGTTGAAATTCGTTTGTAAAAATTGGTTGTAATTCATTTAAGTTACCGGTGCAGTTTGAAATTTGCTTGCCTAGTTCTTTCAGGACCTTTTATTACAAAGGCAATAGATATAAAAAATAATCAAACTTCAATGGCTATGTGTAGACACAGATGGAATAAACAAAGACCAACAGCAACCATGTTCCTGAATTGTCTGGTTTTAATGGTGAGTTCAGAGAATCAATGTGCAGCACTAGATTTGACATTTAAAGCAGCAATACATCTTACTGTAGCAAGGATTAGCTAGATTCGTCTAGACTTCCAACTGTTTTCTAACGACAGCTATACAAGTATATAGCTATACTGCATACAAATAAAATGAGATGTATAAACATAGCCCTCCCCATTGTTGTTACTGTGCAGTACGTAACACAGAAACACTTAGTAAAACATTTAAAGGTATGCTTGCAGCTCAAACTACAGTACCTCAGGTAAAAATGGTTTGTATGAAGACGATGCACCTACCAATTATGCCACCTACCTTCCCGAGATAGCAACTTAAAACAGCTTCCTCAGAGCACCTGGCGACTGTGTTAAATGATTGGAACAATGTGTAAATGAAAAAAAGAGCAAAAAACGGCAGAGTGAAATATCTTAAAAAGATCACGATCTGCTTGCAAGACTTTGGTAACGTGGTTACAATCCACACCTGCTGCACAGCTTATCATTCTTTTATTTTATTTCAACTTACTACTCTTTTAAATGTGCTGTATGGAGCTGAAAAAGAATTCAGTGTAAGACCAAAACAATTTATACATTGTGAAACTACAATGTATATTTTCGTGGCTTCATATCTACACATTGTTACAATAAAAGTGGTAAAAAAATATTTAAATAGCATTCTCTTTCCCCTAAAGGGTTTTTGTTAAAGCCTTTGATAGTCTTTCTTGATTATAACACGTGCAGGTGAAACTGTATTTTGGGGGAAATGGGAAATCATTGCTATACCAATGTCTGCCCCTGTAATATCAAAGTGTTGATTGGTAAATGATGTAGAAAAAAAATAACATTTAGTGCAGTGCAGCAACACATGGTAAGTAGGTAAGTAAGAATATGCACCAAGATTTTAGGAATATGACCTCAGGTCACAAGGGGGGGCTCTGTAGCATTAACTGCCTAAAATAGCCTGCATTCATCATAAGGAGGACTTCTAAATAACTTTTAAAAAGAAAATGGTTTTCTAAGACTACTGTGTATTCGTGCATTACCACTCTGTAGGTTACACTTTTAGCTGAATAATTATATTTCAAACCACAATAGGCAATTGCAGCTAATAATGGTGTTATCAAGTAATAAAATCAGTAATCTTATAACCACTTTATAACAGGTGACACTTTGTTGTTCACATAAAGGCAAAATAGTCTTATACATGTGTCCTGCTTTACGTGAATGGCTATTAAACATGTTTTTTTCAAATGCCATCCAACAAAACTGTTCTATAATTGTAACTGGTAAATAACAACTGAAAATGCTGTCTGGTGTGCAGAGTTTAGACAATCAATCAATAAATAAATAAATAAAATAAAGAAAATGACTAAGTTCAGGGTCCCAACATGTACAGTGAATTTTTATAAATATATTGACTAATTTAAATGTTTAAGGGTAATAGACTCTTTAATATGTTATATATATATATATATATATATATATATATATATATATATATATATATAAAAAAAAAAAAAAAAAAAAAAAAAAAAAAAACCACTCACATCGCATATCTCGGTTCATACCTCTTTTTTTCTATTAAAACCAAATTAGAAAATACATAATAAAGTGATAAAGGATTTGTTCTTCAAATAATTAAGAAATTATCTGAAAAAATCCTGAAAAGCTACCAATAAACGACATAGATTAAAAAGGAATTTGCCCCCACTGTGCCAGCAGCAACCAAAACTTCTAGAATATGACGATATCCACTTCACACAGGTAATTCTAAATGACACATCAAGGCCTTGATATAACAGTTGTTTATGGGCTAATACTAACAGATAGTCATAGCGAAGCTTATACCATTCTAAAACAAACGATCAAACCTAGCATTACCGTTTTAAGCTTTAGAGTCACAACCAAAGACATAACAAGCAAGGCGCTTTCAGGTAATCCATATTCCTCCGCTTGAGTCTCCCAAACAATCACACAACAGTGCACTCAATTTGAGAGATTCCCGGATGAAACTGTCATGGCCGCTGTAAGTGACCTGCAAAGCTAGCAAGGAAGGAAAGGTAATTGCAAGAAAAGTCTTTGCTTTTAAAAACGTGTTTTGTAAGCTAGAAGAGACTATGAGATACGTTTGTTCAAGTTTTATATTTTTCACAAAACAGAATTGATGATTTGTGTATTTTAAATACGTTATTATTTACTTTATTGTGCGCATGGGTGGGGACGTGTAGTAATGCAAACAAATAGTACCAGTTTAAGTCTAAAGTAGGGAAGTTTTTAAAGCTTTCTGTTTCTTTTGGTTAAAGAAACAATAGTACACTGGAAATTACTTTCAGATGCCGTGTATGCTTTAGTTCATTTTTCAAAGCAACAGTTGACGAACTCGCAGTTTACGACATGAAACGATGTATACGTCCGCCCTGTTTGCGAGTTGGAAAATAGTAGATTTTTTGAGGAGGCCCGTTTGTAAAATGTAATAAAAGTGTGTGTTTCAGTGTTTTATTTAAGAAACCTAAACGTTATTTTCTATGACACGTAGTTTTTGTGTTTATATATTGATAATTGAAACAAATAACGTTTTGCATTTGAGAAATTGTATCTTTCATATACAGCTGGGTGAAATTCAAGTGAATAGTGTATTACATAGTAATATCGACATACACATGCATTGATTGCTTCTGGGAATTAAGTGATTCAAAAATGTTAAGTGCCACAGTTTAACAAACTGTGTGCTCTATCTTTTGAAACCTATAGATTCACAAGACTAAAGCTGCAAATAGTTTTATATAAATACAGATACATTAGGAACCAGTGATGAAAATATCATATTTATTTAGCAGGTATTTCTGTAAAAAACAAAGATAATAAAAAGATTTTGGAATAAAAAATAGATGCTGGGCTACAGGCTAAATACGTTTAGTAATGTTCTGCATAACTACCTGTTGCTACAGGTAGAAGCAGAAGGTATGGTTTTACAAAATATTAAACTATTGGGTATTTTTTTTTTAGTACACACCGTTTTACATTAATTAGTAAACAGTCATCAGTGAATTATGTTTTTGTATCTATTTGAATATGATTGTTGGAAAGGTTCTGAAATACTGATTGGTACAGTATCTGTCTGTTGATACACGGTTGTCGTAGATAGTTGTAATGCTTATAATGAAGTTTGCTTTTTTTGACTACACCCTGTATGACTTCTGTTAAGCAGTCTGAGCCAGTCGGTGTATAACCGGCTGGGCCTGAAAACTAACACCTGAGATATACACAAACCTCCGGAGACAAAGGGTCAGTGGTTGATTAATACTCAACAGATGGCGTTCAACACAAACTGTAGTGGCATCCATAAAAGTGAAAACAGAAAGTATGCTTGGAAAATAAAAACGTTAAAATAGTTCTGCATAAAATTGTCAAGCAAGAAACAGTACTATTTAAATATTATAGTAAGCATGTAATATGAATGCATTAAATTGTTGATGAACCTGTTCCCAGCTACCACTGTCCTGATCTGGGTCTTCGGGGTCCTATGTGTAGGAGTGGAGTGGGGGGGGGATGGAAAACATGGGGGAATATTCTTTTGTTCTGTACAGTTGTATTGTTGTTGTTGTTTTTTTGTTTTTATAAGTTTCCAATAAAAAAAATTTTGATCACAACAAAAATATATATAAAGCGACAAAAACCAACAGCAATACAATCATACCCACAGTTTTCAGTCATTCGAGAAGGCACTTGGGTCCCATTGGTTTTACAGTGTTGTGATTTTAAAATTAGGGCCGAACCCAGGATTGGCAAACTGCAGTGCAATGGGATCCTTCCACACTTACAATTACTGAATTACTTTTGCTGTTCATATCTTACTGGTAAAACAGACCACAAGTTATTTCAGTTAAAAAGGCTTTGAAGAATTGTGTATTATTATAGGCAGGGTTCTCACCAGCGCTGTTGAGCTTGAATGGGCCGTTACGTTGTTACCTGGAAAAATGATGCTGTATTCAGCCCGCTACAATGTGTTTTCAGTTTGCGTAATGGCCAAAAAATAATAATCCTGTGAAACATTGTTGATTATTCCTTTGTGAGAAATTAGTTTGCTTAAAATACTTGTTTCAGCTCTCAGTACTCTTCAATGGGTTGGTTGTGACAGCATGTTCTTTAGTTTGGTGCATGTAATGTATGCGACACGGAGACGAGATTGAACTTCACTGAGCTTTATTAGCACATTCCCCCCTGTTGACAGATGACACTAGATCTAGGGTGCGCCCCAGATACACAGCTCTGTAACAAGCAACACAGTTGCAAATCTTTATAATTATACCATAATTACGTTCCCTCTAAGACTTTCATCTAGTTGTGGCTGTGGATAAAGTAACTTAACATTTTTTTAGCCACACTAGAAAAACTTTAGCCACTTAATAATACTGTAAACAAGTTATAAACATACTGTTTCAGCAAGGCAAAAAGATGTATTTTATTTGAAAACGCATAGATATTTTGTCATATAATGCCAGACCCACCATTTACAATTCACAAATATTATATTTAATTTGCTCTATAACTCTGATTCCCATTTAATAAATGCCAAACTTAGTCCCACGTGAAAAAACATTACAGATTTCATATATTCTGAATAGGTTTGCAGAGATATTTGCAGAGATATTCATATACTGCATAATAGTACCTGTTAGTAAACAAACCTAGAAGGAGCCCGTACAATTGTGAAATAGAAACTGTGAGTGTTCTGTGTATTTGTCTGTCTCATAACACTGTTTGTTTGTGTTGTTTGTCTTCCAAAGAGTACTCGCACGATCCGGAGCTTTAGCCGCAGGCCAGCATTAACCTGGACATCAACACTCACTTTTCACTTTGGAACTGTCTTTGCACCACGGGCACTTAATTCACACATTGTAGGAACTGTGTCTGTGTTTGTGTTTTGTGTGGGTGAGGAAAGACAGGACTTTTTTTTGGTTGCGGGTCAAACCCGTAGGATTACAAACAGGAATGATACACGCCGCTGTACCATTTCCATCATTATTATTGTTTGCAGGTTTTGCCATAAGGTTCTGGACATTATAATCATTAATAAACACCCTTACACCTGTAAATCATTCCTCTGTGTGATTAATCAGCTCTGCACTGCACTCACCTGTACGTATTCACCACTTTGCCACACTCCCTGACCAACACAGCTGTAGTTACACAACTGTACTAATGCGATTAATAATGTTAGTAGGATTTTACAGTCACTATTGTGTTTAGAAAAAACTTTTTTTTACCTTGTTGTTTCACCTATGTCTACTGACAGTAAAATATGCACCGATTCTAACATTAAAACGCAAACCATAGATACGAATCCTTCTTTTTAAAATAATAAATGTTTTATTATTTTCTTAAGTTATTCCTCCCTTGAATCCGCTTTGTTACTATTTCCAAAATATAGTAAAACACATTTTAAAGAGATAGCAAACAACAGGGGGGACAGGGGATGCGGGAAGACGACTTAGGCCGTGATCTTGACTCTGCGTGTTTCTGCCTTGCCGTCAGTGAAAAGGTTCTTTTGGGACCAGAGGGTATGTTTGAAACCATGACTTTTTCACCTCCCTGTGACTAGTGCCACTGTCATATTTTAGTTGTGTGTACATGGGTGATTGGTATTCCTTGGGCTGCGTCTTTTGGAACATGATTCTGGTAGGTCTGTACAATCTGTTTTATAACATTTTTTTTCAGTTTGGATGCCATGTGGGTTTTTTGTTTTTTACAAGCAATGTCGTCCGCTGATTGTTTCTATGAAAGCCTCTGTCCTCTGGCCAAACAACGTTTGTGGCATGCATATGTTACGTGATCAAGCTAAAGAGCTTTCATTGGGCAAAATGAAATCAAACTGAACAGTCGGTACCAGCACACGTTGAATGTGCTGGTGGTGCCGAACTTTGGGGAAAAATAGTTGAGCCACGAGGGAAAACGTTTTGCTTGTGGCGAGCGGGTAGTGGGAACGTAGCATAACAAGCTGGGTTAAACAACTCATTCGTTCAGACGAAGAACAGTAATGTGTATTCCAAACAGTTTTGAGATATTTAATCTTTTATTTCAAGGTCTTTAGAAAAAAATTCAAAGTTCCACAATTTTGTAATAATCATTTTGTATGACTAGTTTCCCATAGATAGATTTTCAGTATGTAGGTTTTAAAATATAAAATGTGGGACACAGTAGGCTGCATGTCCAGTTTTACATGCCATAAGTGGGGGAAAAAAACTTTTGTTGTATTCACACCCCCCCCCTTGGACTTTTCCACTTTTTATTGTGTTACAACATGGAATCAAAATGGATTTAATTAGGAGTTTTTGCCACTGATCAGCACAAAAAAAGTCCTTAATGTCGAAGTGAAAAATAAAATCTACAAATTGTTCTAAAGTAATTACACATATAAAACAGAAAATAATTGATTGCATAAGTATTCACCCCTTTTGCTATGACACACCTAAATAAGCTCTGGTGCAACCAGTTGGCTTTAGAAGTCAGATAAGTAGTTGAATGGAGTCCACCTGTGTTCAATTAAGGTGTTTCACATGATTTCAGGTTAAATTCACCTGTCTCTGGGAGGTCCCACAGTTGGTTAGTACATTTCCTAACAAAAGCTACATCATGAAGACGGAGGAACGTTCAAAACAAATCCGGAATAAGGTCCTTCAAAAGCACCAATCAGGGGTAGGATATAAGAACATTTCCAAGGCATTGAATGTCCCCCAGAGCACAGTAAAGTCCATTATTAAGAAATGGAGAGAATATGGCACAACTGTGAATCTGTCTAGAACAGGCTGTCCTCAAAAACTGAGTATCCGGGCGAGAAGGGCACTAGTCGGGGAGGCCACCAAGAGGCCTGTGGCAACTTTAAAGGAGTTGCAGTCTTCCACGGCTGAGCTGGGAGACACTGTGCATGCTGCAACAATAGCCCGGGTGCTTCACAAAACTGGCTTTTATCGGAGAGTGGCAAAAAGAAAGCCGTTGTATTTTTGAGAGAAGAATAAAAACAGCACTGATTATATCCACATAGTTGTAGGCTATTTTAATGTTTTGAAAGGTAAAAACAGGTTTCTCAGTTGGACAGAAACGATAACACCATTGCAAAAATCTAGTTTCCCCTCCGTGGAATGGCATCCATGCGTTGCTAGGGAGTACGTCATCCTATGATGCAGACTCTGCATCTACCTACTGCCAACCATAGATATAGAATATTATGCTGACAACAAAGCATGTGCATGACTTGTCCTGCCTCGCCTGCAGGGGGTTACGAGGATCTCCGTTTCTTTCCCCGCCCCCGATCCTCCCACCACCACGCTGTGAAAAATTCCTGGTGAGAAACCTGATATGGATATAACATAAAAATCAGGACATGCTCATCGGGTTAATTTAGGCTTCCACTGACTTGCTGTGTTTTTTGGGCCCTAAGGGCTGATATTTTAACAATGTAATTAAGGTTAACATTTTGATTCAGCGTTTGTATTCCTTTGCATGACAGGGAGTTGCATTGGAATCAATCTGTCAAAACCATTTAATACAAGTGTATTACAGATTAGTAGGGTGTAATTAACTTATTAAGAGTAAACATGAAAAATCCAGTTTTATAGATGAAAAGAAATAGGCTTCCAAAATTTGTTGTCTCTGATACATTAAAAGCAGTGTTTTACCATTTGACCGTATTCATATTTCAATGTACAGTAGTTATGTTTTTTTTCTAAGTTTTGCTGTTCATAGTATGACAGATTATAAGCAAAACAAAGGAAAGATTAAAGACAAATATTTATGTTGTGTTCTGTTTATAGACTGGGGAGTAGCTGAGAGGAAACTGGATGTTTCCAGTGTCCAAAAAAGGAAAACATAAAAGTAAGTAAAGTTTATCTTTTATAATTATGGAAACAAATTTTTATCTAAAACTTAAAACTTTTTTTTTTTTTTTGTGACTTGATTGAAATAGAACATATTATGGAGAATCTTCTAATCTTAAAAACTAGTTAATAGGTTGTTTGAAGGGTGTCTGTCATTGTATAAGAGATGTTGGGCTCTATTTTCAAAGCGTTTACTCCAGTCTTTAATCAACTCCTATTTGAAAGGAGAAATAAAGCAGCTGATTTCACAACTACAACCAAACAACTTTGTGTTACTGAACAGGCTATTGGGTTAAAGGGCATTTTTCATTTAAGTCGCCTACAATCTGGCCTTAGAAATTCTTACAGGTTAAACAGATAAAGTACACAAACAAATGCAAACAGCATAAATTGATTTATTTGGGGAAAGAGACAATGACATTTTTAACTTTTTTTTTTTTTTTGATTACTTTACACTAGGGGTGGGATAGAGCACTCGAAATGAAATAATTATAATTACTCGAGCACTAATTTATTACTTGAATACTCAAAATTTTTTAAATAATATCTCTTCATGAATCTCAGTTCAATATATTAGAGCGATATGGCCAGTTTAGATTTGCAGACTTTTGTTTCATCTGGTTCTGCACATTCACGTTATCTGTGTTGTTCCAGGTTGGGACCATACCACTAGTTTTGGTAGTGTGGGTGTGTGCCGCTGTTGGGTGCAGACCATGTCATCTAGATGCCCTTGCTCTCCATGAGAGTAGTGATCCGCTCTGTTCTCTGTGTGTGAGGGGACTGATAGAGCCGGAGTCTGTGTGTGTGGAATAGAGCGAGAGACAGTCAGTGTGTTTTTACGATAGAGACAGGAGCTTTTTCTGGTGTGGTCCTGACCTAAACACAGACCCTGTTTAATTAAAAAAGTAGTTTTGTTAGTGCCAGAATCCTTTCTTCGTCTTCTGCTTTGAGCCTCAAGACTAGGGGTTGTTACAATATTTTATTCACGTATACCACCTTAACACTAGCCACAATAGTCATTTTGACCGGTTGAGGTTTTCAAATTTAAATTACTCTGCATGTCTGAAAGTTATGTGGTTGCCAGTTTATGACTTTTCCTAAATAAATACCCCGACAGCGTTTGAAAGTCAGGATCATGAAAGTAAGGCAGTTATAAGCCCGTCCACCTAGCAACAAAGCCGTAATTTTGACTGACTTTAATGCATGTTTTTATCTACAACATTCTTATACACACACACACACACACACACACACACACACACACACACACACACACACACACACACAGTAATCCCTCGTTATACAAGTGTAATTTGTTCTTTGAAAACTGCTTGTTAGGCGAAATCTCGTATAACAGAAATGAAATCCCCATTGGTTCCCTTGTTATAATCTTTGATTGGTTCCAGAGCCCAAAATATTTCCTCTTCACCCCCCAGAATTCCCCTTAATAAAGGACAGAGGTTTTCAGTGGGGTTCAGGTCTGGAGATTGGACTGGCCATGACAGGGTCTTGATCTGGTGGTCCTCCATCCACACCTTGATTGACCTGGCTGTGTGGCATGGAGCATTGTCCTGCTGGAAAAAACAATCCTCAGAGTTGGGGAACATTGTCAGAGCAGAAGGAAGCAAGTTTTCTTCCAGGACAACCTTGTACTTGGCTTGATTCATGCCAAAGCTGCCCGATTCCAGCCTTTCTGCAGCACCCCCAGATCATCACCGATCCTCCACCACATTTCACAGTGGGTGCGAGACACTGTGGCTTGTAGGCCTCTCCAGGTCTCCGTCTAACCATTAGACAAGCAGGTGTTGGGCAAAGCTGAAAATTGGACTCATCTGGGGGTGCTTCAGCAAGGCTGGAATCGGGCAGATTTGTCTTTGTGAAGGACGCATGAATCAAGCCAAGTACAAGGTTGTCTGTCCTAGAAGAAAACTTGCTTCCTTCTGCTCTGACAATGTTCCCCAACTCTGAGGATTGGTTTTTTCCAGCAGGACAATGTTCCATGCCACACAGCCAGGTCAATCAAGGTGTGGATGGAGGACCACCAGATCAAGACCCTGTCATGGCCAGCCCAATCTCCAGACCTGAACCCCATTGAAAACCTCTGGAATGTGATCAAGAGGAAGATGGATGGTCACAAGCCATCAAACAAAGCCGAGCTGCTTGAATTTTTGCGCCAGGCGTGGCATAAAGTCACCCAACATCAATGTGAAAGACTGGTGGAGAGCATGCCAAGACGCATGAAAGCTGTGCTTGAAAATCAGGGTTATTCCACCAAATATTGATTTCTGAACTCTTCCTAAGTTAAAACATTAGTATTGTGTTTAAAAATGAATATGAACTTATTTTCTTTGCGTTATTCAAGGCCTGCATCTTTGTTATTTTGACCAGTTGTCATTTTCTGCAAATAAATGCTCTAAATGACAACATTTTCATTTTACCCAAACACATACCTGTAAATAGTAAAACCAGAGAAACTGATAATTTTGCAGTGGTCTCTTAATTTTTTCCAGAGCTGTATATATATATGTATGTATGTATATATGTCTATATATAAAATGTCTATATATATATATACACACACATACATATATAATCAGGGCTCTACGTTTAGATTTTTAACTACTGGCCCATTGAGTCACTGAGCTAGTGGTTTTACTGGCCCTGATGCCTGGCCCAGTATAATTATATATTCTTTCATGATGGTTTTTATTTTTAATGTTTGTAACTGTCTATGGTAACCTGGATTCTCTGCTGCACCGAATGACACACACAAGAGCTAACATGTTACTTTCATTTTAAATGAAAAACTACTTTTGTTTTTACAGTTTTGTATGTTTCTTTTAAATGTTTCTTTTATTATGTTTATTTTCATTAGTTGAAGTAGTGCTTTAAATGTGGTAAGTTAGAAAATAAACCAACTTTGTTTATTTGTACATTTACATATTTTTAATTTGTATCGGCTTTGTATTGGATAGTTGTCTTTCATTTTAATATTGATGTTGTTTAAGATGTAACCGTTATTATGACTGCCAGCGGTGGTTTTAGGTATGAGTATAACCACGGCGGTTTCACTAATAGCGTATTGTAACACAGTCAGGATGATTCCATGTTTAAATTATTGAGAACAGACATTTTTGTTGCTTACTATTAAAATGTTTGACCAAAAACGTGTGTGTGTGTGTGTGCATATATACACACACACACATGAACTTCATGGAAGTTACCAAAGAAAAAATTGCTTCGGCCTGGACCTGCATCTGCCAAACTGCTCTTTCCGCTGGTTTGGACGGAGGGGGCTTAGGTGGCGTTTTATTTGGTGTGCAATGAATGCTGTATGATGTCTACATTATATTCATGATATCTTTATATTTGATTAATGAGATCTGGTGTAAAACATCATTAAAACAAATCAGATAACGTTAAGAGCAAGTTCTCACACAGAGTTTCACATAATAATCTATAAATAAAAAATATAACCTGTGATATGATGTTTTAGCTTTCCAGAAATACCACTGAGTGGGGACCTTTATTGCAGAAGTGAGGATCAGAGATTTGCACAGGGTACTACATTAAATTGGAGAGCTATCTGAATTTAGTACAGTATTTGGTGCTGTGCGAGTACATCCACCACGTCAACTAGGATTACAGATGTTCATGTAAATAATGTAACTGCACTTTAGGACAGTATGTATAGGAAGCCAATCGTTTTGTGCATTTCTCAAATTATATATACACCTTAAAAGACCATCTTCCACTAAAAACGTGTACGTTTTCTATATTAACAGCTTTCGATATCCCACGTACACTTGATTACAGCATCAAAAACATTATTCTTTACATGAAGAAAAGTGTTTGTACCCACTTTCCCACTCAATTTATTGAAAAGGTTAAAAGTCAACTAGCAATTTACCATGAGAATATTATAACTGTTAGTGAGCCTACATAAACACTTAAACACGTTTTTGCTTACCCCACAGTATATGACATGTCCACGAATGACATTTTTTAAAAAGGAAATACACATTTTGTAAGTAGTGATTTTAACTATGCATAGACATAAATTATACCGACAAAGTATAATTGTATTGTATGTATTTATAATACAAATGAAACGTAAATATGCATACTGATGACAACATATTTAAACACAAATTATTATTTGTTTCCGTTTCTCAAAGAAAATACAAATGGTGTCCTGTAATTTTCGATGAACACAGAGAACCTTGCCTTTTAAGCTCTAAGATTCACGCATGCGTAGAAAGGCTCAAAAAGGCAAGCGCTAACTGATTTCATGGCTAACTTATTTCCCGTGACACCGGCACAGGTTCAGAGAAGTGGGAACAGGTTTATGAATGTGCATAACAGGTGTTCCCTGGGTTTCTATTGTTTTTAGCAGCTGTTTTCCGTTCCCTTTGGTTTCAAATTGAAAGAAAACTACATGGTTGTTTAAAAAAAAACAAAAAAACAGGGTGTCTTTTAAAATTGTGTCTTAACATCAGCAACTTCCACCACCGGTGTGTGTTTTTTCTATTTCTAAAAGTTTCATTAATTTTTTAATTATTCTTAACCTTTACCTCAAAAAAATAAGTTAGTTACTTTATCCACTTAATGGTTTTTATGTGGTTTGGATGTTTCTTTAGATACGATAAGGTAACTAGGATGTGTTCTGTGATGCGAATTTTTAACCGGGAAAACCCATTGAAATTGTAGCGGCAGTAACGTTAACATTGCCAGGCTGAATGAGTTATGGGGCTGAGGAGGACTAAGCTTGATTTAAGGGTAGCATTGTTTCCATTTGCCATAAAATAGACCCCAAAAAGCGTTATAGATCTTTGTATACCATTCTTCATGTGGAAAACTAACATTTAGTTTTGAAAACTGGGACCCAACCTTATAGTCATATTAACATATTTATTACTTTAAAAAAAAAATGTTTTGCTAATTTGATTGCAGTTTTTATTGTTTTTTCTGTTGTAATATTAAACATTGTTGTATACTGCATATTTTGATTCTGTAATCATTAAAAAAAAATTATAATCATAAAAGTACAAAATGTATGGGGGTGCAAAACTAATAGGCTGATGTAAATGTTTTAACATCAGTTTGACACAGTTGCTAACATGCAGTAAACCGGTTAAAATATAGTACACAGAATGACAGTGATTTATGCCTTTTTCATTGTAAAAATAAAATGTAAAAGGTGTTTCTGATAGTAGTTAGAAAATACAGGAATGGGTGCAGGTATTGTTATTGATATTATTGTTGCATTCTGTTTGTAGATACCTGGAAACTAAACATGGAAGCTGACAACAAGACAGACCCAGGAAATAATGAAACAAACACTGCTGCAACACAAAACTCTGAAAATGGAGAGAAAGCTGAAGAGAGAAGTGCCGCTTCACACTCGCAGCCGCCAGGAGCTGCAGCGAAACAGCAGCAGCACTGTCAACCTGCGCGGAAATATCTTAAAGTTGTACTACCAAGAATAAGTACAATGGATCAAAGTCTTTGTCAAGAAACGAGCGAAGCATCTGACAAACCAAGAGGCAGAGAGCAGACAGCAAGAAAATCTTTAAGGAATACATCTGGAAAGGAAAGCCAAGTCACAGAAACCTGCAACGCACAGCATTTAGAACCTAAAAAACCCAGAGAAGAGGCGAAGGTTCACCCCAAAATACTACGTTTCAGGTGTTCTTTATGCAAGAGTGATGTTCGGTTTAGTCCAAATGACTTCTTGAAACATTACCAAGTAGAGCATGAAGGATATACGCCTATCTATCCTTGCAACATGTGCAACTATTCCACTTACGACTTTCAAATACTTCAGCAACATCGGCTGACACACCGTGATACTATGGTCAGATGTGATGTTTGTAATGATGGTGTTCATTACCCTTTACTGCAGCTTACTCGACACTTCAATATTGAACACAGTGTAAATGGCCATTTCAGTTGTGAAAAGTGCAAGTTTTCTACAAAAGATGTGGGAACCTTTGTTCAGCACATACATAGGCATAATGAAATTCAGTACAAGTGTGACAGATGCTCGCATGTGAGTTATTCAAAAGGCGAGTTTCAGAGACATCTTTTAGTTCATACTTGCTCATATCCATTTTACTGTCAGTTTTGTGACTATGGGGCAGTACGTAAAGACTATATTTTAAAGCATATGACAGCTTTGCATAGTGATCAAATTGAAAAAAAGTGCAAGTGGAAGGAAAATGGAGATGGCACCAAAAAATTGGCAAATACTTCAACAGGGTTGATGCCTTTATTGTCTAGGAAAGCAATTGGAACATCAAGGGAAGCAAACTGGGAGACCAAAGCACTGCATTCTCTAAGAAGAGGCATTCTAGATGAATGTGGAAGACTGTCTAGCCCAGAACAGACTTTACAAGAGACGCAACATTTTTTGGAGAGAACTGTGGTTAATGAAAAAGACAGTGTTCAACAAAGGCTTGTAACAAAAAGGAATGATCAACATCACACACGCCCAGTACCTAAACCCCTGCCTAGTCCTTCACAGTTCGAAAGAGTTTCCAATTCTAATGGAAGTTTCATAAAAACAGGCATCAATGAATCATCTCTGCTAATGGTGAAAAATAAAATATCGATTCCACCAAATTGTACCACTAAATTTATGGGGTTCAAGATGGTAGATGGAAAACGCCATCTTGTGCTCAAGGTAATACCAGCATCTAAGGCAGACTCTTCTACCCCAAAATTGCAGTCTTCCTCTGAAAGTGATGCAAATAGCCATTTGCAAGAGAAAACCTCTGAAGAAACAGAACAACAAATTGGAGTGCAAAATGAAGTGCAAGGAAACAGCAATCCAACTGCTGAAAATTGTGAGTCTGCAGCATCTAAAATTACTTCTCTGTCTGGTTCATTATCTGGGTGTTTAGAGACTCTGGAATCAGGGAGTACCCCAGGAAATGTTACAGTAAATGTAGTTTCAGATCATGCAGAAAATGAAGTGCAAGTCCCAAGTCAGAGTTTCTCCTCAGAAGTATGTACAGACATGGATGCAACAGTGCAAGCTGGGAATAATACATGTTCTGGAAGTGACATTTCTGCTCAGGAGATTGACCAACCATCCTCTGCTGCTCTGCTATCAAATGAAACAGAGCAGGAACAGGAAAGAGTGCTTTCTAAACACAAACAGTTGTCAGAAGGTTCTTTGGAAAACATTGTGAAAGAGCATGAAAATAAATCCCTTCAGAATTTTCCAAGCCAAGAAGTTTTCAGTTTCCACAACTACTCCAAAGATATAGGTAGGGCTTCCAGTGAGTTTTCTGAAATAGCTCCAGATGAAGATGAAGGTGAAGATGAGAGTTCAGAGCTTCAGAAGTTGCATGATGATGATGATGATGATTTTCAAGATAGGAAAAAATTACCTTCTGGGAACACAATAGCTGGGGACTTGGTTCCACAGGTCTGTGATGTAAATAATGAGGTTGTCATTGAAGATGTTGAACAGGCGTCTACCAATGCAGAACAGTCGTCTGTCGAAAATAAATCGGAGAATGAAAAAGAAGTAGACAAAGCTATTCTGACTGCAGCAGAGAATTCTGAACAGCATGCTGATGCTTTGGGTGAAACTCCAGATGATGTAGATTCAGCTTTAATGCCAAAAGTGACATCACTGTTCTCCTTTAAAAGTAAAAGTGATGCAAGCCATTCAGATCTCAACGTTAACGATCACCCAGAGCAAGAACTTGAAACTGAGAAGAAGAAATCTGATTATTTGGCTAAAGGCATTTCTGAAGGCGAAAGCTGTTGTGGAAATAAGTCTACACCAATAGCTGAAGTGCTAGGTCAGATTCTCAAAAAGCATTCCGATGCAATAATAAATCAGCAATTGGTAAAGGAGAGGATGTGCACATCCAGTCAAGGACCTCTGAACCTGTCTGCTGGAACTATGAGGATCCTTCAGCCATCAAACCTAACAGAGGGAAACAAACATGTTTTACTTCAGTCTCCGCAGAATGGACTTTTATTACCACTGCAACTGGGAAGCCAATCAGGATTGCAGGTACTTACAAGTGTTTCAGTTCCTCAGATAAATGTAACTTCTGTGCACACTGGAAACAAACAACCTGATAAACAAAATGGTTTGTCCTTTACTATAAGTAATGGAAGAATTGGGGCAGTCACCAAGATTGTGGGTGATAGCAGTTCTCTGCTGTTAGGTTGCAGGGCAGCTAATGTTGATGGAAATAATGTGCTGTCTAAGTCTGGACTACAAATTGGAAATTCTGTTAGTCCCAACACAGGTCATATTCTTGTGAACGGAATGCCTCTTCAAGGCTCTTTAATCTTGTCAAATTCCTTCCCATCAATTGCTGGAGAAAAGTCTACAAACTTCCCAACATGTTTCTTCATCAAGAAACCACCACCAGAGGGTATGTATATTTCAGGCCACAACAGTTCCTCTGTTGGCCATTGTTCTCAAGTTCAACAGACAAGTCTCGCCACACCAGTAACAATTAATCCCATTGGAAATCCTACTGTTTTATCTGGCGGACGTCAAGCGTTTTTAGTCAAGCGAATAACTCCAGTTAAACAAAGCATACTTTTGAACAGTCAAATGGAAAGAAGAGTTGATCAGGATTCACCAGTCAAAAAAGGTGGAGATGATGCACAGAATTTCTTATTAAAGATTGTTAGAAGGCCTGCTGATCAGAAACCAGTTGGTAGCAGTGGTGATCCATTGAAACGAGACGTTTCGGCTTTCACTGCAGACGAGTCTCGGGCTGTTCTTCGAACTGTTACAGAGGTGCAGCAGCAAATATTTCTGGCAAGTGGTGCTTTACAATCACCGTATATACTGATGTCATCAAATCAGTCCTTTGCAAACTTCTCCATGAGTAGTATTTCATCAGGGTCTTTGAATGATTCTACAAGAGCATCGATGTCTACAGTTGGACAATTGTTTAGAGGTTCATCCCTGGCCAATATTCAAGCCAGTGGAACTGAAATAAACAAGTCTGCTGTGATTAGTAAAAGCAGCAAGTTCCAGAAAGAATGTCCACGACCAAAACAAATTTTCCCAAAAGCCAACAGAAAGAGGCAAAGGAAACTGACACCTAAGGAAGATTGCGAAGACCCACCAAAGGCAAAGAGAGCATTAAACACAAAATGGAAAGAAAATGAAAAAGATGAAGATATAATGCACAACACTAGCAAAACAGTGCCAAAGGACATTGAAAGGACATTGAGGCTTGCTCCCTTTAGTCCTTCACAGCTCATAAAATGCCCACGAAGAAACCAGCCAGTAGTTGTTCTTAATCACCCAGACGCAGATGTCCCTGAAGTAGTTAATGTAATGCGGACAATTAACAAGTTTAAAGGACATGTATTAAAGGTAGCATTATCGCAAAGAACAATAGCTGCTCTTTCTGAACTGGAATGCGACTCTCATCCTCAGGCAACATCACAGGACTTCAGGTCAATTCGAGGTCGGAAGGTTAAGCCTGTAAGTCCTGTGAAGGAGAGATACATTCTGAAATTAAAACTTAAAAAAACTAGTAGGAATAAATATAAAGTAGTGAACTCTACCTCCAACAATTGTGTGAAATCTACCTTTAGCTGTTGGTTTTGTGGCAGACTTTTTACAAACCAGGAGGACTGGATAGGGCACGGCCAGCGGCATCTCATGGATGCGACCAGAGACTGGAACAAATTGTTTTAAACCAACAAGAGCAATGAGGATGTCTGCAAAGACAGGCCTATTCATTAATACCCAGTCATGCAATCAGTTTTTATGTGATAGTTTGCCTTTTTTTTTTAATTTAATTTGGTTCCTGTAGCACTGGAAAAGCCATTGTGAAAACACACTTTTTTTTTTTCATTGGCTCAGTTTCCTTAATGTGAAATGGACAAGTGCTGGTGAATTAAATCTCATGTCAGATCAGATTTATGGGGTTGCTGACAAACTTAGAAGATTGATAGGTAGATGTCTTCCAATTCTGTGTTGTTGGTATTTGGATTATAGTTACTTTGTTTTTCCTGTGTTTAAATTATTTGGTCAAATGAAATGTGAAGAAATTCTTTAAGGTCTGCATAGTCAGGATTTTAGTGTGTGTAAGATGGGGACCTTTGAGAGATAACTCAGGTGACATGAAACCGCAACGTTCCAATAATGCATATAATGTTTAAAAGGCCATTGTTGTCCACTGCTGTGGAAGTGAAAGAACATGTCTTTATATAAAAAGGCAAGTAATCAAATCTGTTTATCAGGAGACAAACTGCTGATTTAAATACCCTCTTCAGATGTCAAAAGGCAGGTATGATACGTGCTTCTCAAAAACATTTCAACACTAGCTTACAGATCAATTTATTGGAGGTTATATTTTACATATTGAAAAGTGTAGTTTTATGTTAACTGTATGTCTGTCTTGTTGAATTTTTTTTTTCTTTAGTGGTTTCAAATAACACCGTACTCTGTGTGTATATATAAATTTAAAATAATCCCTGTGGAAAGTAAAGGTTTGTTTTCTTTACTGTTCTCTGGAGAATACAACAGCACTGGATAACCAAATACACCTTTATTTCTTTTATGCCTTAGTTAAATCTTTTAGAATTGATATTTAGGTAATGTGTACCACACAAAGTGTGTGTGTTTTTTTTTTTTTTTCTTTTTCTTCCTATCCGTAGGTTAAAGTATTGCCTAACACAGGAAAAATAGCTTAGCAAATATCTATTTTTTTTATTCCAGCTGAATAAGTGCCTGCGATGTGTCCTTACAGATTTACACTACAGTGTACTGTAAAACACACCTGTTTGTGGTTATACTATGTACACTGAGAACCGTAATAAATGTAAATACTTCTAAAATATGTCAGTTTTGTATATTTGATTCTAATAATGTTTGAAGATGTAAGGGTCTATTCAAGAATGGGTCTAATTAAAGGATTGATGTTCATAAACTTGACATTTCTATTCTGGTAGAAAATATTGAGCATTTAGTTTTTGATTGTTTATAATTTAGAGGAAAGATGTTTGAGCCAGCTTGGGCTCTTTATTGAAACATCATGAAACCTAGTTGTGCAACAAGTTTTATTATTATTTTTCGAGCAATATGTATAGTGTAACACTCAGTATGTATGGTATCGTTGCTCGTTGAGCTTCTACAGCAGATATTTTGTGCTGAAGTTCAAGGAGAAATGCTTTGCATCACAGAGGTGGGGACTCATATTTTATCATTCCATCAGACAAACTTTCTGATGTACAATTACGTAAGCTTTGTCCCTTGTACGTGACCCAGTTCTTCTGTATGACACCATAATGAAGTTCTATTGGAAAGTACATATCCACTATTGTCGATTATTTAAAAACAAGCTTCCTCTTGAATAGAGGATTCTGAATGATCGTTCGTCTCATATGTTTTGCATTCACTGCAGGAGGTTGTCCCAGTAAGGACAGCTTGCTAATGCGAATGAAAACTGTATGCTACAGTCATTCAGTATTCTGTTTATACTACAGCTATATTTTATAAATAAATAGCAATACAATTTGTAATGTTTTAATATTAAATCAACTAATTCAGGGATTAGTTTACCTGGCAGATTTTTCTATTTTCAACAGACTATGCTCAGACGTGGATTAATGTCAAACCCTGTTTATGGCCTCTTCACAATGTTCTTCGATAGAACCTCAGGCATTCAGTTTCAGCAGCACACCACTGGAATGGAATGTAAGCAAAGACACATTCGAAACTAGTCCTGGTAAGCATGTTATTCCTTTAAGTGGAATAACAAAAATGTGTCCCATGATAGATATATCCAAGCTTGTGGTAGAATATAATATAAAACATATTTATTTAAAGTGAACAGGGCAATAATGAAATCACATGCCACTTTGTACAGTAATACTGCAACAGAAAAAACAAACCAAAAACAGTTGGAGGCTTATTGTTTGGTTTTATTTGTTGAAACGGAAATGAACCGATGACCTATCTTGACTCCTTTTGTGTGACTTGACTGCTACTCAGACGGCCTATACACATGAACGTGAAAAAAATGAAATTCTATGACAGACATCTAACGGATATACTGGAAACAACTTTTTTGGCATTAAAAAAGACGTACACAGTAGTATTTTGTCATGTGTCGTTATAAAATTTTTTGATCTTAAAAAACTTTAATTTAAATACCTTGTATATTAAAAAAAAAAAAAAAAAAAAAAAAAAAAATATACATAAACATACATAAAAATGAATGTCAGATATTTTTTCCAGCAAAAGTACATAAAGTTCAATAAATAGTTAAAATCCTTAAAATACAGTAGTATAACTGAAAGCAGACATTTTTAAATGTTACAAATTATTATGAAACTATTTTTAGACTGATCTGTGCAGTATACAGTATTTATGAAAGTGACTTTTTCTGCGTAAGTTCTTTATTATAAATATACACAAATCAAGCATTTCAGAGTTTTAAAAATGTTTAACTATTGCTGTCATTAGTCATATTTTGTACCCAGCATTTGACATTTGCAATTCAAGCATTTGCAGAATTAGACAGTATAGTCTTACTCTTAACCTCCTGAGGAACAAAAAATACATTGATAAAAGTATGATTTCCAAATTTGTAGTAAATTGCTTTTGTATGAATCGATTTTTAACTACAAAAATACAAAACAATGTTTACACATTCTAGGTACAATCTGTATATTACTTGCAATCTGAAATAAAATTAAATATAACTACAGATCCTTGAGTCGGTATATTTATTTGTTGCTGATAAACATTCAGTTTATGGTTCTGTCTGATGCTCCTGATGCCTGATTTAAATAAAAGGTCTATGGAGCTAACAACTAGTCCTAGTAATAGATATGTCCTGCCCATCAATGTGATTTCATCCAACTCCGTTACTTACAGTAGATTCTATATTGGAAATTCTTTAGCATGAGAATGTACAGTAGATGATGTGAAATAGGCTAACAAAGTTAGTTTGTTTTCATACAAAGGTTTTTGTTGTTAAACTTTAACAGGGTGTTTCAGTTTTGTTGAGTCCTTGGTATTGCTCTGGTTGTCAACTAGTATCAGTGGGGTCTTCTGATGATTCTCAATTATACCAGACACACTTCCAAAAAGCTGATTGAAGGAAAAAATAAAGAATTAGCCTGAGCATTAGAATTATTTAGTCAAGTCATTCATGATGTCCAGTGTTTATTGCAAAATGAGGGTGGCCAAATAACCAACCGTAATCTAAATGGCAGAATGACTTTCCTTGGATCAAGCACGGCATAATTTTAGCTATGCAGCTTAATTTGGAACAGTGCATTTTAAACAGATTCAGTTTTGCACTGCCTATTATTTGGCATTGGTTCTAGAAATTATTAGAAATGTCTCCCAAGATTAATTTTGATACAAGAGGCTGCTAATCTTTTAAGAGTTGATACAGCCATGAACATCATTCAAACCTGTAAGATATCTGTCAGTTTAACTGAAAAAGTTTTTTTTTTTTTTTAAAGTTATCTAGAACACCTCAACTATTCATTCCACTTTACAAAAATGGTGCAAAATTAGCACAGTGGTAAATCCTTTGTGAATATGCACCAATATCTGTGACTAATAAATAGTCAATCTGAGTCAGTCAATAAACACGCAACATATTACTTCAAATGTAATGATTCTTAAACCAGATGCTCATAATAACCACAGCTTTATAAACCTATTCCAGACTTCATTGTCCCTTTAATTTGGACAAAGCCGATTTACCTTGTTAGACCCACTTCATCTGCACAACACATTGCAGTAAGACCTTACATGAGCCTCACGCTTAATGTAGAACTAGATAGGATCAGGTAGGTTCCTAATTTTGTGTTGCACAGCTATAACTGTTGGATCCTTTTGCTTCCCAGCTACTACTTTTGAATGGAGTTGTATCCTGAATATAAAATCCAATTGTCACATCATGCAAAAAAAGTTGAAAGAACTGAAGATTCCAGTTCAGTAGCTAAACTACAAGGATTGCTACTCAGTGCGTTTTCTTTTCCTGTTAATCACTGTGCTAGAGCTTCTGCGAACCATCTGGTGATTTATGTTTGTAATATGTTGGTACCTTGAAATTAAGTTTCTTGGAGTAATTTTGTGTTTTTGTAGAGATGAATGCAATTAGTAATTGTATTTGGTCTCGCCAGCACGGGTGCGACTGGAATTCTGTATGCTGTACGGGCTACTGTATGTAAGGTTAAATAACAGCTCACCTCTTCTCCAGTCTTCTCTTTACCCAGAGCGTACTGCCGTGATGATTCAATATAGCGCACAGGGATATTGTAGACCTTTTTCTTGTAGAACACAACTAAAGTAAATGGTTGCTTTGCATCCTGACCAGAGCTTTTTCTTATGAGAAACGACCCATCCTATTAAAAAAAAAAAAGAAAATGCAAATATTGAGATGTATTTTAACAGAAACCGTTATCCTGTCCCCCTGGAACACACAAGTGGATGTAAGAATGTCAGAGGTGTAATCGTGGTAGTTCTTACATCCACTGGTATCAGAGTGCTGCAGAGGGACAGGATAATTGTCACATGTGTCAGATGTAGTTTGACATGATTCTGAGATCTCTAATAAAGCCACAGGCTGCCTCAATGGAGATTGATGCAAAGAGAACCTAAACAAAAACATACTGAGTCTCTCTGGAATTGAATGAATTACTGTCTTCAATAAAAGCATACCTTGTTTGTTCTGACCAAGGCCTCTTCCGCAGTCTTTCGGTCACTGGAACTGGCATACCAAACTTTATTATAAACACCAGCCTCCTTGGAAAGGAAAAGACAAAGATTATTCATCTTTAAGGTTTTTGTTCAGCACATGTCAGTGTAGCTTACAATCTGTGTCAACAGATAGGCACATCTTTTCTAATTCTATTGATATATTTAGAGAAACTTTAAATAATAGGACAAGGTTGTTCATTATTTAGGAAAACAAAACATAACAAACAAATGTAATATCCCCTGCCAAAGTCAGTGTGCATACCTGTTCTGCAGAACTCAGGCCACTGCAGGGTACGGACCCTCGATTTGTGACTGCAGGAACTTCTGCAACACAACAGACACAAATGAATTACAGTAAGGAAAGAGAAAGCCTTAATCTTAACAGATTCATTGGTTCATTTAATCTGTGTGTTTCCTTTTGATATTCATTCAAAACAAAACCTTGAATTAGCTTTTACTAAACTAGACAACACCTGGTTCTTTATATGAATATAAAATCTAATCCAAATAATAATAATAATAATAAACTGTCGAAGAACCTGCAGCTTGTGACATTTTCCAATGTAAATTTCAATGGGACTGGTATTTGGTAAAAACACCAGTCCTGTATATGTAATTGTAACAATGTTCTAAAACTTTGCGCATATATATATATATATATATATATATAAAATTAGGTAAATGCATGAAGGCATTTTTTGAAGTGCTGGTAAACAAAATGAATGTAACAAAATTAAGACTGATTATATTATTTTGTGTTGTTATTACAAACTTAACTACATATGTAACTATCATTTGTTTAAAAATAACACTAACTGTTAGACCAACATACTGTAGTAGACTTTTTTTTGCACCAGTTAAAAATCATGTTTACAAACCTCAAGGGGGAAGAAAATGGGTAATGTATGCTGCTGGGGTCGTCCTTTTGTGTATATCATTCTTTGTAAAATGAATACAATAAAAAAGGTAATTGTCTAGCATATACAGCACAATTCTCAATGCTGTTTATTCCAAATGGTCATAAACACTTTTTTTTTTTTTCAGAGTACACACAATACCAAACCAGAAATAAACAACCAAGACTTAGTTAAAATTGTTTATTTGTTTTAAAATTGATTGGGGGGTTTTTCCTTTCAGAAAAAAAAAAACAAAAAAAACAATGATTTGGAGTAAACAGCTATGAAAATCTAGCCCACTGTGTTGTATATAAAAATGAGTCGCTCGCTACAGTTAAACCCTTCTAGTGTATAGTGAATACAAATTGGTATTATGACATGACTTTTACTTACTGGGTGGAGTTGTTCCTGGGCTTTGCCCTGGAAGTGGAGGCCTGTAAAATGCGATGTATGCAGTTTAGGATTAATAAGCACTGAAATGTGCATTTGAATGATAAATGGGAGTAAATATTAAAATGCATTACTTTATTCTTGCAGCAAATTCTGAAACCACACTCGGGGGATTATGTTTCATAGCTGCAGGCCTATCTGTTTGGGGGAGGGAAAAAAAAAAAAAAAAAAAAAAAATTAAACCAATACAAAATAGATGTTTCTATCTTGCTCGTTTGGTTGGTAGTAGCTTACTGATCTCAGAATCATATCAAGCAGCTTCTTGAAGGATCATAGGGTGTCAGCTTCAACAGCATTATTGGGGAGTTGGTTCCAGACCCTCACAATTGTCTGTGTAAAAAATGCTTCCTATTTTCTGTTCTGAATGCCCCTTTATCTAATCTCCACTTGTGACCCCTGGTCCTTGTCTCTTTTTTCAGGTCGAAAAAGTGCCCTGGGTCGACACTGTCAATACCTTTTAGAATTCTGAATGCTTGAATCGGATCACCACATTGTCTTCTTTGTTCAAGACTGATTAGATTCAATTCTTTTAGCATGCCTGCATATGACATGCCTTTTAAACCAGGGATAATTCTGGTTGCTCTTTTTTGCACTCTTTCTAGAGCAGCAATATCCTTTTTGTAGTGAGGTAACCAGAACTGAACACAGTATTCTAGATGAGGTCTTACTAATGCATTGGAAAGTTTTAACATTACTTCCCTTGATTTAAATTCAACACTTTTCATTATACATCCGAGCATTTTGTTGGCCTTTTTTTTATAGCTTCCTCACATTGTCTAGATGAAAACATTTTTGAGTCAACAAACTCCTAGATATTTTTCATAGATTCCTTCTTCAATTTCAGTGTGTCCCATATGGTATTAAAATTGACATTTTTACTGCCTGCGTGTAGTACCTTACACTTATTTTTATATTATTTGTCCTACTTTGCATCCATGAAATTATTAATGTCAGTACCATCTTTGAACAACTTCAGTCAGTCCTCTGTATGTTGTATGTTGCTAATCATTATGAGTAGGGGTCTACTTAAATCGTGGTACACTTAACTATTTTTCACGGGCAAGGTGTGGAATAAAATCTGGATTTTGTGGACTTTTCGCTGACCTGCTTAAACATTAAATACACCTAAGTAACACTATAAAGCCTAAAAATAGTGGTACCTTACTAAAAGTGAATAGGTTGGAAGTTAAGGCAAAGCTTTGCCAAGTTATACAGATGTGGTAATCAATTAGAAACAGCACAAAAACTTGTTTACACAAGGGCACCTGGCATACTTTAATAAAGGCAATATATGCAGCACGTTCGTTTTCATGTTATTTGTCCCATCCAATAATTTATTTTATTAGTACCGGGACAAAACAAAGAAAACGTGGCTAAAATTCCAACTGTGAAAAAATAAGCAGCAGGTTGAAGCGAGGTGGCTGTGCTAGATCGTTTTAGTACTGATTTAACTTGCAGATTGGAATACTTTTTGTCTGAGCTGAGTTTCCAGTTTGGTTTCTGAAATCTGTTAACTTTACGTTCTGTTCAGCAGCCTCTGTAGTAACTTTTGTTTAATATGTGATTCTGAAGATGAATAACAGTAGATCGTATTTTCTCAGTAGACACATTAAGATATGCAAAACAATTACCTCCATCTGCAGGTACAGTTTCTTTGGGAAATATCTTGGCACGATCATCAGCCGAAATATACTATGCTTTTTTTGCTTCGTCATCCATTTCTACTATTTTACCTCCAATGCTGAAAACTAGATTTTAACCTAAATCGAAACAATGCAGCACTGACTTTGTCCCACCCCCTACTGCACAGTATAGATCACAGAAAAGCAGTACAGACGCACTGATAGGGTGATTAAAACATCGTTGTCACTTGAATAGTACACAAGAACGCTAACCGCTTTGGACAATTATTTTTATTTTATTTGTGGACGTTTTTTGTTTGTTTAAGTGCAATGCACACAGGACGGCGAAGGAATAAAAAAGGGCTGTCTACAGAAGGAAGATACGTAGTTTGCGTCGCTTGTGTTGTTCAGTAGTTCATTTAAACAAGTTTTTTTTTTTTTCCTCCGTGCTTGTCCGGAATGCATTGGCCCCTCAAAGAGGTGAATTTCGCAGTGACCCCTCAATTTCACGATTTCTGCAAAATCACGATTTAGGTAGACCCCCTAATTGAGATGTGATAGATATTATAAAAAATGGTATTGTTTAGAGAGAGATGGTGACATCAGGTACCTATCCAGTGAAGCACTGTAATTCTTGTGTCGACTGTTAGCTAAAGAGCATCCCTTGTGATGACATTAAAAACAATCTTTACCTTCACCTGTAGGCAAACTGTCTTTTGATGGTAAGTTAGGTTTCTGTAATGAAAGAACATAATGTAAAAATATGACACATATTTAGTCCATATGGTATATTTAATCTTGCAGAGGAGCTGGATTCAACATGGTTTTCCATATATACTTACTGGCTTCAATGGGGGGTTATTTTGTTTCCTAAAAAAACAAAATTATATACAATTACAGTAGATTGCTACAGTAAAAAGATCGGCCTATGTAACTGTAATGGTTTGAGTTTAGCTTACCCCTCTCTGGGTCGTGGTATTGGAGTTTTCAGTACGGTGAGTGCACTGGCATCCTCTGAATTATTACTGCTTATACCTGTATAACAAAATACTCTGCTTAATTCTGTTGCTTTTGATACCCTTTTGTAGATAATGCAAATGGCACTTTTGTATAATAGATATGTTCTGGTTACATACAAATTTTGTGATGTTGATCTCAAAAGTCATGACCTTTGGATATGTATAGTTATCTCTTTTATAGAAAAGCTTAAAAAATATCAGTGTGATGCCATTATAATACCGATGAAGAAATCATAGAAGATAACAGAAATGGCAACACAAACTATTTCTCCATAATCCACGGTCTCCTTGGAATAAGCAATACAAAATTGTGAGAAAAAAAATATATTAAATATGTCTCTGAGCTAAAGAAAACCTCCAGTAAAATGTAAGAATACAGTTAGAAATGAAGGCTATAAATCTATGTTTAATAGATTAAACGTTTAAACCTTTTGTGTAAAAGGTCACCAACAGTTTCTTTTACTATCATACACTTTCAGTGAAAAAGCAGATTTAATTTCGTCTTGAAAGTATTCATTTTTATTTTACTTGTGTATTTATTTCAGTAAAGGTAGATTTTCACATACCAGTATTAAATTCCAGATAGCAAACAATGCATAAGAAAATACTATAAATTATGAACACTTTAAAATCAATGCAACATCCCCATAAACAGTAACTTTGGGGTTATTTGTTTAGTAGAATATTGCACTGGTTTAAATTCTCTTATTTTACCATTTAAACCTCAACAGCTCAATTATATTTGCAGCTGAATCTAACTACAGGAACGATCAAAGAACCTATTTCAGCAGAGATCACTCTATTTTGAATGTTTTATTGTGGTACTCAGGACTATCAGTAAAGAATAAGAACTAATTTGGAGACTTGTGTACCTTAATTTGAAATAAAATAAAACATGCTTACAGCTTTTATTTAATTAATTAATTTACGTCAAGCACTGCAGATAATTAAACTACCGTAAAAGCTGTAGCTATGGCGCTACAGTGGAAGAGGCAGAAAAAAACCAAACAAAAAAAACATTTAAATGTTAAATATATTTTTCCACTAGATGTCGCTGTTCACCTCTGACAAAATGAGAGAGAGGCCAAATGTATGGTAAATGCAACATTACAGCTTGTCACTCAGTGTTGCCTTGTCTCAGATCCCTACACAAGGAATAGATGTCTATAGGCTGGTAAATTGCCCCATTCGAATGTTAAAAAAACAAAAACATGTCATTGATTACTTTTAAATTTTGGCAAAATTGGTACTCAACATATCAAAAGCCAGTATGGCCACGACATTGTATGGGTACCCACATATTTGCCAACATTTTTCATTAGTTTTGTCCCCATTTTTCCACTGCTTCCTATCCTAGTTGTTTTAGAGGATAACTTAAGGTAACCGGCCCCCGTGCCTTCAGCACATTTATGATGTTAAGAAAACTTACTGTTATCTGGGTTGCATATTTCATACTCTTCATCATCTCCAGGTTCCTGAAAAAATAATAAGATGAAATGTTTCTGTCTATTCAGATTGTAGATGGCAAATTATTTACAAGGAACAGAAAGGCTATTCTATTTCTGTTTTTACTGTTAAACTGGTTATCAAAGGTACAACCACCCTGTAACGAAACACAGGGTGATGAAGTCAGTTAGACAGGGCTTTACATACTAGATACAATTAATTTATCATACTGGTAACTATTATGAAATCCATTTACCTTGAGTGATTGTGAATTTTAACAAAAATTACAAAATATAATTGTGAGGAGGTTCTTGTCACTAACTTTTCATGACATAAAGTAAAAATAATGTGAAAATGTAGCCACTGTTTTTTAAAAGTAATAAATAGGTTGAAGCCAGGATCCTTGTATACTTATAGAGAAGAAGGTTAAAGTGAAATACATGTACTTCTATTTACAAGGGGAAGTTTCCATCAAATTGTAAACTGTCTCCTGGAAGACATTTCATGTTAAGACTACATCAGAGTAATTAAAAAGGGACCTTGTTTTCTTTCTGAAACAATAAAACCAAACAGCTATACAGTCAGCATTCGGATATACGTTACCCAGATACACGTTGGTCGCGTTTTACCGCCCTTGTATTAAAAATAAAATCAATCCCCATTATATTATGTAACAAATTAATGCACTTATCCGTCACACATGATTTCAGTCACCAGTTTTCTGATACAAAGCCCATCTCTTCAATGATAGAATTTATTTGAATACCCGTCACAGCCCGCGTATATTAAAAAAAAAAAAAAATAAATAAAATTCTCTAATGTCAAATCAGCCTGTCTTACATTGTGCAGTTACACAGCGCTTCCTCCAGTTTCATCTGATGAAAATGCAGCAAAAATAAAGCGAAAGAGACAAGCTAGGGTAATGTAACAATTAATCATTAAACAGTTTTAGATACTTTGATGTATTTAAAAAAAAAAAACACATACTTATTTTAAAACACAGGCCTTTCAGATGTATTTTTGATATTATTTTTCAGGGAACACGAAACAGATGCAAGGGTTGGAACAGGCCAAAACAAAATAATCAGATATGCGTCACATGTGTTTAACCGTCGCTGAAGTCAAAATTTGATAGGGTCGGACACATGCGTGCTGACAGTACTAAAGGGTGATAAATCACGAGTGACCCTGTTTTTGAGGTCTTGGGACCAAGGGATCCTGAGGCCCAGCAAGGCCAGAGTAAACATCCTCAAGCCAGTCTCAAGGACTCTAGACTGCATTTAAGCTTCACTTCTAGAATACGTACCGGATTAGGAGGAGGTACTTTTCTGAAACCAGGTTTAACAAGCCTAAAAAAAAATAATTATATATATTTAACAATGTTTTAAACCCTTAGAAAAGTTTTCAATAGTAAAGGCATTGTAAAGCAGAGAATGGTAGTATGGTTAAAAAAATAAATTAAAAAAAAAGCACGGTAAACTATGGTAAATGCATTGTATAACTGGGAAAATTGCAAAATTACTGTGCATATTTGCTGTGGTAAGCTTTTATAATGGAAGTATTGTAAGTCTCTGTGTCTGTTTTAAATAAATGATATGGGTACTTAAAAGGCAGCCACAAACTATTACCTAATTACACTGGCCTGGAGGAACAGAACTTTAAAACAGCCAGAGACCTTCAATCTTTAGCATTCTTCACAACATTCACAACATTTAAGTAACACACATCCCCGCCACTGTAAATTCAAAATTAGTCATCAGTATGACACGATGCTTGATGACCATGACTTCTATCAACAGCAGGTACAGAACAGTATAGAATAAGAAATGGCAACTATTCAAACTGGAGCTGGATCCAAATACCTACATGCCATTAGATAAGCAGATGAGGTGTTGGTTTCATGGTAAAGCATATTACATGACCGATTTACAGTACGTGGCATAATTCTTCTTCATAATTCTTCTGTTATTATGTAAATACAGTATAATTGTAAATCTCGAAAAACTACTCACTTCTAAATCTTTTGTAGTCATCTTTGTATTACTTTAGTATAAATACATGTTAAACGAGGCAGTCATCCCAGCGACAGTGAGTGGAAGCGACAGCGAGTGGGAGAAGTACAGGCGTGGAAAAGTACAGAGCAGTTTAGAAGCAGTAAGGAGAAATTGCATCTTGAATTGCTTTACTCAGAAAACACAGGACATTGGGGAAACACAGCAGCAGCTCAAAATCAAACAGCCGCGTGTGTTTTTCTGATAAACGCAGTTAAACGAGGCAGTCTTCCCAGCGACAGCGAGTGGAAGCGACAGAGAGTGGCAGAGGTAGAGGTGTGGAAAAGTACAGAGCAGTTTAGAAGCAGTTGGAAAGCAGGTTGACGGCTGCAGAAGAAACTAAACTTCAAAAAAAAAACCCTCAACGTGGTCTTCAAGCCAGTAATCTGTGACACCTGCTTGATGTGGGAAATCCGAGAAAACCCAGCGGAGCTTAACCAAGTGTGCGTAAAGTGCCGCGCGATCCAGGATTTGCATAAACTAGTAAGTATGCTAGAAATGGAGCTGGAAGAAGTGAGACAGAAACAGGATCTTGAGGAACTGGCACACCCACAATTCATGGAAGTCTGCATCACCCCTAACAGACTGAAAGCCGTCAGGGAGATAAAAGGTCAGAACAGCTGGGTTCATTCAGGTAGGCAGAAGCAGGGAAAAAAAGAAACTTGGTCAAACACAACCACCAGAAATCAAAACAACCAACAAATTTGAGTCACTTCAGAATTTTGATGAGCAGAACCAACAACAAGAGAATGAAAGGAACAACATCCAGGACCCTATTGACAGTGGTGACCAGACAGCAAAAAGAAGGGAGGTCATGATTGTTGGGGACTCCATATTGAGAAACACAGCAAGTTCAATTCGCAGTTTGGACCCCCTTACTACAACAGTGTGCTGCCTTCCGGGAGCCTCGGTCAAGCACATCACTGAGAATGTGGACAGGCTCCTAGAATGAACAGGAGACGATCCGGTAGTAGAACAACATTGGAAGAGACAGACCAAAATCCCTGCAAAACAAATTCAGAGAGCTAGGAAGGAAATTAAAAGAGAAAACCAAAACTGTGGTATTTTCTGGTATACTACCAGCACCTTGCAAACGACCATATGGACAGCTGAAAATAATTAATCAAAACGCATGGCTGAAGACATGGTGCACACGGGAAGGCTTCACCTATCTTGATCATTGGACCACATTCTACAACGAGGACTATCTGTATAGACGGGATGGACTGCACTTAAATAACAAGGAAACCAGTCTACTCGGAGAAAAGCTCCTCGAGCAGGTTCAGAAGCATTTAAACTAGAAAGGAAGGGGGGAGAAATCAACAAAAAAACAGAAGGGAGACCGCATCAAAACAAGAACAACAACTCAGGTAAGACAACCATTAAATGTATTTATCTAAATGCTAGAAGTATCAGAAACAAAATTCTAGAACTTGAAGCTACTGCACTAACAGGTAACTATGATGTGATAGGTGTTACAGAAACGTGGTTGTCTGAGAGTGATGGGGATGAATATAATATTTGTGGGTATACACTGTATAGGAAAGACAGGCAGGACAGAAGAGGAGGAGGGGTAGCGCTATACATAAGAAACAGTCTTGAAGCCCAGGTGTTAAACCTGGACAAAGAAAATAAACCCGAATCAATATGGGTCAGAATAACGGACAAAAATTCAAAGGGCATAATAATAGGAGCATGCTATAGACCGCCAGATTCAGACGATGAGCACAATAATCTGTTATACAATGACATTAGAAATGCGTGTAGCAAAGGAGAAGCCATACTAATGGGGGATTTCAACTTCCCCCAAATAAAATGGGAAAACCTGGTGGGTAGCGCGAAGGATGAAATAGAAATGGTGGAAATGACAAATGACTGCTTCCTAACACAATTTGTCAAGGCACCCACTAGAGGGGAGGCATGCCTTGATTTAGTCTTTTCAAATAACGAAGATAGAATAACTAAAACAGAGGTCAGAGAACCACTGGCAAACTCAGACCACAACATGGTCTCATTTGAAGTGTTTTTTAAAACCCCAAAAGTAATGACTAAAGCTAAGGTTTACAATTTTAGAAAAGCAAACTATGAAGGTATGAAACAGAGACTAACAGAAGTAGATTGGAGTAAAATAGAGAAAACACCCACAGAAGAAGGATGGTTGTTCTTCAAAAATGTAGTACTAGAGGCGCAAAACAATTACATCCCTAAAGTAGACAAATCTAAATGTAAAACTAAATTGCCAAAATGGTTTAATAGATCAATTAAAAAAAAATATTCAGTGAAAAAAGGCACTTTACAGAGCATTAAAAAAGGACCAAAAAGAAAGTACGCAGAAAGAGTACACAGAACTGCAAACGCAAGTCAAAAAGGAAGTTAGAAAGCCCAAGACAGAAATAGAAATTAACATTGCTAAGGGAGCTAAAACCAATTCCAAAATGTTTTTCCAATATTACAACAGCAAGAGAACAAAGAGGAGATTAAATGTTTAAGAGATACAAATGGCAAAATCGTAGATGAAGAAAAAAAAATAGCAAATATATTAAATGATTACTTTTCACAAGTTTTTACAAAGGAAGATACTGACAACATGCCCCACATGTCATCCAGTTCCTATCCAGTTTTAAATAACTTTAGCATAACCGAGGCAGAAGTTTTAAAGGGACTAGGAGCTCTTAAAATAAACAAATCCCCTGGGCCGGATGAGATCCTCCCAGTAGTACTCAAAGAAATGAAAGAAGTAATTTACAAACCGCTAACCAAGATCATGCAGCAGTCTCTTGACACAGGGGTGGTACCGACAGACTGGAAAATTGCAAACGTAATACCGATCCACAAAAAGGGAAACAAAACTGAACCAGGTAACTACAGACCAGTAAGCCTGACTTCTATTATATGCAAACTTATGGAAACTATAATAAGATCCAAAATGGAAAATTACCTATATGGTAACAGGGTCCTGGGAGACAGTCAGCATGGTTTTAGGAAAGGGAGATCGTGTCTAACTAACTTGCTTGATTTTTTTGAGGATGCAACATCGATAATGGATAATTGCAAAGCATATGACATGGTTTATTTAGATTTCCAGAAAGCTTTTGACAAAGTCCCGCACAAAAGATTAATTCTCAAACTGAACGCAGTTGGGATTCAAGGAAACACATGTACATGGATTAGGGAGTGGTTAACATGTAGAAAACAGAAAGTACTTATCAGAGGAAAAACCTCAGAATGGAGTGTGGTAACCAGTGGTGTACCACAGGGATCAGTATTAGGTCCTCTGCTATTCCTAATCTACATTAATGATTTAGATTCTGGTATAGTAAGCAAACTTGTTAAATTTGCAGACGACACAAAAGTAGGAGGAGTGGCAAACACTGTTGCAGCAACAAAGGTCATTCAAAATGATCTAGACAAGATTCAGAACTGGGCAGGACACATGGCAAATGACATTTAATAGAGAAAAGTGTAAGGTACTGCACGCAGGAAATAAAAATGTACATTATAAATATCATATGGGAGATACTGAAATTGGAGAAGGAATCTATGAAAAAGACCTAGGAGTTTTTGTTGACTCAGAAATGTCTTCATCTAGACAATGTGGGGAAGCTATAAAAAAGGCTAACAAGATGCTCGGATACATTGTGAAAAGTGTTGAATTTAAATCAAGGGAAGTAATGTTAAAAATTGTACAATGCACTAGTAAGACCTCATCTTGAATATTGTGTGCAGTTCTGGTCACCTCGCTTTAAAAAAGATATTGCTGCTCTAGAAAGAGTGCAAAAAAGAGCAACCAGAATTATCCCTGGTTTAAAAGGCATGTCATATGCAGGCATGCTAAAAGAATTGAATCTATTCAGTCTTGAACAAAGAAGACTACGTGGCGACCTAATTCAAGCATTCAAAATTCTAAAAGGTATTGACAGTGTCGACCCAAGGGACTTTTTCAGCCTGAAAAAAGAAACAAGGACCAGGGGTCACAAATGGAGACTAGACAAAGGGGCATTCAGAACAGAAAATAGGAGGCACTTTTTTACACAGAGAATTGTGAGGGTCTGGAATCAACTCCCCAGTAATGTTGTTGAAGCTGACACCCTGGGATCCTTCAAGAAGCTGCTTGATGAGATTTGGGGATCAATAAGCTACTAACAACCAAACGAGCAAGAAGGGCAGAATGGCCTCCTCTCGTTTGTAAACTTTCTTATGTTCTTATGTTAATTTGGATTCATATGTTGTTTTTTTCTGACTTTATGTGAACGAAAAGACATACATTTGCCCATTTTCCCATTGGAAATAGTGATATTTTGAAATATCACTGTCCTGGTCACAAAAGCAAAGTTTGTGGGGAATAATAGCCATTTTCTATACTTTTGAGGCATAAGCAATTAGGAAATAACACTTACTACCCAGGAACAAAAATTGTGTTACATAGTGTTATCAGCTCATTCCAAAACATTGTCAAAGAATAAGTAGCTTAAAATATCATGCAATTACCTTTTTTTTCATTTCCCTTACTGCTAATGGTGTTTGCAATCAGTGTGAAGGGTTCCTGATTCTATTACTCCAGTATGTAGTTATTGAAACTTTTCTCTAAATGTCTTTACCTGGGTTTGAGCTGCCAGGATTGAACAGCCTCATTCCATTCAAACCATGTGACCACTTAGCGCTTTCAGACTCTCCTACTTTTTTTTTTTGTCTATATGAATAAAATTACAGATTATATTATATATATATTATATATATATATATATATATATATATATATATATATATATATAACACACATACATACAGTTGTAGTCAAAAGTTTACATACCCCAATGGAAATTTATAATTTCTAGAAATTTCTCGAAAACAAATATTTATAGGAAATATCTTTTGTAGCAAAAGTTTTGCTTTTGTGGATGAGGAAAAAAAAAGTTACAAGAAATAGATGTATACAATGATTTATTTAAGCAATTTTTTTGCAAAACTCCAAACATTCTAAATTCAAAAGTATTCATAGCCTAACAAAGGAAATGAAATTAATAGATTGTTGAGGCACCTTTAGCGATAATAACCTCTTTTAAACCATTAGGATAATTGTCAATGAGAAATGTCCAGTTGCGCGTTAAACCAAGTTTTGTAGCAGAGGGTTTCAGATGATTGGCCAATACCCTTTGGTATGCTATGGAATCAATTTTACCATGTATTGGAACTAAATTGCCTGTGCCTTTAAAACAGCCCCATAGAAGGATATTATCACCTCCATGCTTGGCATAGGTATGGTGTTCTTTTCTCCAAATGTAACTTCTATCAGAGTGACCAAATAGCTCGATGTTAGTTTCATCACTCCACAAAACCTTTGACCAGAACTACTACAGTGGCTTGCGAAAGTATTGACCCCCCTTGGCATTTTTCCTATTTTGTTGCTTACAACCTGGAATTAAAATTGATTTTTTGGGGGTTTGTATCATTTGATTTACACAACATGCCTACCACTTTGAAGATGCAAAATATTTTTTATTGTGAAACAAACAAGAAATAAGACAAAAAAACAGAAAACTTGAGCGTGCATAAGTATTCACCCCCCCCCCCCCCCCCCCCAAGTCAATACTTTGTAAAGCCACCTTTTGCAGCAATTACAGCTGCAAGTCTCTTGGGGTATGTATCTATAAGCTTGGCACATCTATCCACTGGGACTTTTGCCCATTCTTCAAGGCAAAACTGCTCCAGCTCCTTCAAGTTGGATGGGTTCCGCTGGTGTACAGCAATCTTTAAGTCATACCACAGATTCTCAATTGGATTGAGGTCTGGGCTTTGACTAGGCCATTCCAAGACATTTAAATGTTTCCCCTTAAACCACTCGAGTGTTGCTTTAGCAGTATGCTTAGGGTCATTGTCCTGCTGGAAGGTGAACCTCCGTCCCAGTCTCAAATCTCTGGAAGACTGAAACAGGTTTCCCTCAAGAATTTCCCTGTATTTAGTGCCATCCATCATTCCTTCAATTCTGACCAGTTTCCCAGTCCTTGCCGATGAAAAACATCCCCACAGCATGATGCTGCCACCACCATGCTTCACTGTGGGGATGGTGTTCTCGGGGTGATGAGAGGTGTTGGGTTTGCACCAGACATAGCGTTTTCCTTGATGGCCAAAAAGCTCAATTTTAGTCTCATCTGACCAGAGTACCTTCTTCCATATGTTTGTGGAGTCTCCCACATGCCTTTTGGTGAACACCAAACGTGTTTGCTTATTTTTTTCTGGCCACTCTTCTGTAAAGCCCAGCTCTGTGGAGTGTAAGGCTTAAAGTGGTCCTATGGACAGATACTCCAATCTCCGCTGTGGAGCTTTGCAGCTCCTTCAGGGTTATCTTTGGTCTCTTTGTTGCCTCTCTGATTAATGCCCTCCTTTCCTGGTCCATGAGTTTTGGTGGGCGGCCCTCTCTTTTCAGGTTTGTTGTGGTGCCATATTCTTTCCATTTTTTAATAATGGCTTTAATAGTGCTCCATGGGATGTTCAAAGTTTTGGATATTTTTTTATAACCCAACCCTGATCTGTACTTCTCCACAACTTTGTCCCTGACCTGTTTGGAGAGCTCCTTGGTCTTCATGGTGCCGCTTGCTTGGTGGTGCCCCTTGCTTAGTGGTGTTGCAGACTCTGGGGCCTTTCAGAACAGGTGTATATATACTGAGATCATGTGACAGATCATGTGACACTTAGATTGCACACAGCTGGACTTTATTTATCTAATTATGTGACTTCTGAAGGTAATTGGTTGCACCAGATCTTATTTAGAGGCTTAGTAGCAAAGGTGGTGAATACATATGCACGCACCACTTTTCCGTTATTTATTTTTTACAATTTTTTGAAACAAGTTATTTTTTTCATTTCACTTCACCAATTTGGACTATTTTGTGTATGTCCATTACATGAAATCCAAATAAAAATCAATTTTAATTCCAGGTTGTAAGGCAACAAAATAGGAAAAATGCCAAGGGGGGTCAATACTTTCGCAAGCCACTGTATCCATCATTAAAAATGCCATTTTGCAAACTTTAAGTGATTGACATTTTCCTAAGAGTGGCTTTTTCCTTGGCCTGCGACCATTGAGACCTTCACCATGCAATACTTGACCTATGACTGAAATGGAAACTCCAGTCCCACTTACAGTCAATTCACTTTGAATATCTTTGGCAATCAGTCTCATATTGTTTTCTAAACTTTTCTAGAATTATGTTCTCCATTGTCATATTGAAACTTCTAGCACCTTGTAGACAATACTATCATGGCATCAAAGGGTATGAATACTTTTGAATTAACAATTTTGAAGTTTTGCAACAATTGCTGAAATAAATAATTGTAGACATCTATTACTTGTAACTTTTTTTCCTCATTCACAAAAAAGTAAAACTTTTGCTACAAAAGATTTTTCCTAAAATTATTTGTTTTCGAGAAATTTCTAGAAATTACACATTTCCACTGGGGTGTGTAAACTTTGAGTAGGTTAGGCTAATCCGTAAAAAATAGCTCTATATGAAAGCAACAGAACCCAGCATCACTCAGAATGATCACCAGGACTATATAATAGTTAGGGAAATGTAAAATGCAATTCAAATGACATTTGAAGTGACTTACTCTTTTAAGATTACTATACAGCCCCCTTCACCTCTGAAATATATTAAGCAATATACTGCACTGCACTGTAAACTCCAGGGATGGTGGGATGCGTCTTTCTATGACAATAGAACGTAGGCCATTATACACAATAGGGCTGGTTATCAGGGGGCTGTTTGGATAAAGAGGTGTTCATGAAAGTTCAGCCAATCAGCATGCCTCACCTTTGAATTATTTAAAGGAAAAACTACAGTATACTGCAGCATATTGATTCAATACTTGGCTATGAATTAAAATGTCGATATTGAGGTACAGCATTTCAAAATGTTTCTATCATTCTAGACGTACCTGTTGACTGGTGGAGACGGCTTTTCCTTTTAAAAGAAAGCAGGTAATTAATTCAAACAAACATCTTGTTAATTAGTATTATCACTTACTGTAGTATAAACATTTTATCTTAATGGTTGGATCAGTTTTATAAAAAAAAAAGAGATCAGTTCACAATGCAAATTGTAATGGAAGTGCTATAATAACTTAATATTGTATTTCTATACCAGAAATACACAAACTATAAACCTTTAAAATCTGGGTCACAGCAGGAGAAATCTTCACACAAAATTTTAACTAGGGTGTTAAGCCCCATGATTCAAAGTGACTAATCCTCTATGATTAAATGTCCCAGATTCTCATTTTCTTCTCACCACAATTTTGCTACAACACATCCATAATTTCTTCAGTCTTGGTTACAGACGTACCTGCCAACCAAGTGCCTACAACTAGCCCATGTTGTCTTGTCATCATGACCAGCAACAGGAGAGATGCAGCTCTTATATACTACAGAATGCCAAGGATTTCATTGGCATACCAAATCGACCAATCGCTTGACGAAATTACCATTTACAGCAACTTGTACTACAGACAGCAGATGTACATACTTTTAAGATTGTGTTTTTAAGCATTAATCTGTAAACAGTTTATGAAATAATTTCAAACCAACCTCCAAAGCTGGTATATCACACACCACTGGAAGAGAAGAGACATATGAACAACGAGTTACATTATAAATGACATACAGCTGACTGCATATAAACTGAGCATCAAAAGAAATGTATCACTTATATTTGAGCATCAAAAAAAACTTATCACTTATATTTGGATAAAATTCACTAGATGTGATCGAAAAATGACAAATTCTGTTTTAGCGCAGGTGCAGTGACTTTTTATTGTGCTGATTAACAACTGACATCACGAAGATGCTGCAAAATGATCTGTCGATCTTGGGCAGGTGTTGTGACTCTTGGTCTCCCAGTTCATGGCCTGTCATTGACAGAGTCTGGTTATACCACCTCGCCAGGTTTGAAATTGCTGGCTGTGAGCACTCAAGACAACGAACCACAGTATGCAGCCCTAGTCCAGTCTCCAACATGCTGACTGGCGTTGCTCTCTTGACAGATGTGGCATAGTTTTTTTTTTTTCTGTGATTTTTCTTTATTGCTTTTATTCTTGCTTGCAATTCAACAGCTGTCTCACTAATTAGGTGATTAAGTGCATATGCTTCAGTCATGTCATGATCATGGTCAAGGATGAATGACTCGGTAATTAAAAAGAAACCAAAAACATTTTGTCAACATCCATCATTTATATACCTTATTTTTAAAAACAAAAATGTGCTATAATAGTGATGTTTCTTTGATGCTCGGTATACATACACATGATGCAACACCAATACAAAGCAGTTTTCAGCACACTTAGGGAACATGTGTGCATATGTGCCAATATGCTAAATTTGATAGGTGTCATGTTCCAACAACAAAAACATTACATGTATAAAAAAAGGGATCAGCCTGCCCAACTGACATTTAAAATTTCCCAGGGTTTTTTGTGGAATTTACTGGGCTCTGATTCTATTTTGTTCTCTTATTCATTAGAGATCTAATTTTCTGCTTCAGTGATACCATATGTATAATGATTGAAGAACTATAACCCAAGTTATGAAGAAAAAACAAAGCTTTGACTTTTCATTCATATGGGCTTCGGAATGACAATGATTATAAATTGCAGATAATTATTTCTGTAATACAGCAGTACACTTCTCAGTTCTGCTGATCAGAAAACTAGACATTTCTGGTTAGATCACAGGAACCCTAAAGTTCTTTCAAACTCCTTGTTGGCCTTATGTGCCTGTAACCCACAGATCTTGTTTCTATTAAGTAGCCTTTTGTTGTAGTTGTGTTACAAAAATTGCATCTTCAACTGCAAGGTTATCATTTTACTATAATGAGCAGTCACTGACCTACATTCATTCTTAATATATCAGCATAACGAAATTACTTCTCCGGTATTAATACATGAAAACATCTGTCTGAAGTACTGTATTCCTCCACTAATATAAACAATGCATACCTGGACCTTCAGCCACATTATCTGCTCTGATGGTAGACGGAGAATGGTTTCTTGTGGGCTTAGCATTTCTGTTAACAACAGGTGGGGCTATGGGAAAAAAAAATCTGTGTTAGTTGGTTTTGTGTCAGGATTGTATCACTGGTCTATGGTGACCCTGAAGTGCAAAACACAAATACAAAAAAAAAAAAAAAAAAAAAAAAAACACAAATATAAAAGTCCCACAATGCAATGGAAGTGACGATTGAGGCCAGTCCCCCAGATAACCCAGCACAGACTCTCCACCTGTTTCTGGAGAAGCTGAAGCTGTTTAGAAAGCACAACTTGAGTCTTAAGTATCTTAGTTGTCCGTGGTATATTTCTGTCAGGGTTATAATTGGTATTGCAATGGTAAGTATCATGCTTACCGTAAACGAGTTTGTGTACAGTAATACTAGCAGTTAAAAACTACTATTTTAGTTAGACAACATTTGACAAATAAGTTTGGCTTCGATGCCTGTGAATTTCTAGTTGTTTTCAAAAAGAATAATACGTGTTTTAGACGATGACATTGAAGTTAGTGGAATTTCAACGAGCGAAGATCATATACGTGCACTTCTCAGTTGTTGTTTTTATGTCATCAAACGCTGGGTGAATACTATATGCTGTTAGATGTACAGTACTATAAAGTTTATCTTTCGTGCGGCCATCATTGTGGAAATGTTAAGCAATACCAATGGTGTATATATTAGGGTAAGCGAGAAATTCACAGGCATTGAAGCCAGAATTTTTTGAGCTACAAAAAAAGAAGTCAAACTAAAATAGTAGTTTTTAACCGCTATTACTGTACACAAACTCATTTATGGTAAACATGATACCGTTGCAATACCAGTTATAACACTGACAGAAATATACCACGGCCAACCAACTTGTAACACTAGTAGTAAACTAATCTTTCTGTTTGCACCCTGGCACCTCTGTACAAATTAAGCAAGTCTAATTTTCATACATTTAAATGAAATTATAGCTTTGCAGGATGAATTCAATTTTAAGCATGCCTATTATAAACAAAAAAGTACAAGATATTTAGGTTTAAAAATAAAAAAGGCCTGGAACAGAAAGACGGTTTAACACGTGTTGATATATCAACATACTATGTAATACTAATAGTCTACCTGATGCATTTTGTAATACAGAATTATCACAAAATGCAAGAGACCAAGCTTTTACTTGCATAAAGTGCAGTTAATGGTTGCTTTTACAACAGAAAAAATATCCATACCCTTGTCTCATTGCCATACCTTTATTTTCTCTTTATAATACAATAACACTATAATAGAAAAACTACCTAAACATAAAAAAAATAAAAAATAAAAAACAAGAAGTAATTTTAATGCATTATTTCTACACATAAACGCTTATGTCAAAATATGAAACAGGGCTCATATCAATGTAACTTGTGCTACCACTGCTCTTTATTAGTACAGAGTCATTGAATGGGCATTGTTCTATCACAGCATTGCCATTGAAATCCTGATGTACTGTACAACTGAAACAATGATCCTGTGGAACTCACGGTGAGAAGCTGCAGAAGCAAACTCTTCTGTGGGTTGAATGTAATTATCATCTTCATCATCATCATCATCATCTTTCGGGCACACATAATCACACTAATGAAAAAGAGAGATTTTGCAATATACAGCGTATCTTGTAGAAATCTACATCACACAAATATAGTAGTAGAGTGGGAGGGGAGTCTCTCAGACAGTAACAAAATAATTAACAGGGATGTCAGTGTGTGTGTATATATGTATATATATATATATATATATTATATATTATATATATCTGTATATATAGGATCTGACACACATGTGTCCTAGACCTTTATGTCCACTGCAGTAGAGAAACAGTTGAAGTTTATTTACATCTAGGTCTGGTTAGAGTGTTTAAAGATTAATTTAGACTTATTGGCTTAAAATAATAATAATAAAAACATTTTCATATATTGAAGTTTTTATAATTGTTATTTTGTGAATTTCACACGTCTGTATAGGCTAAGCATGTCATATTTCAATACACTTTCAAGACATACTATACTGACCCAAAAGCCTGACTTTCTCAAGTCTCTAAGTAATGACTTGGAAAAATGGACTGGAACATCTTTTCACTCTTTAAGATACACAGCTGCACAGACATTAATTGGTAAAAAACACAGTGGGTACATTACATCGTCAGCCTCCTCTTCCCTTGGTTCGGGTTTAGAGTGTTGTTGCTGGGATGGTTTTTTCTGAGGAGGTGGTAGCCTGGGTTTACTGGCTGAATGACCTGGCATGAGGGGAAGGGGCTTTCCTAGAGACAGCCTCTTGCTTTCAGTTCTGTTGTCTGAAAATAAAAAGGCTTGTGTCAGATTGACCATCTACCATGTAGTTTCAAATGATTATAAATTCCAGTTTATCCTGCAAACAGATATGATCTCGTTCACAGTACACTACACCTAATTTCAATGTTCAAAAAAAAAAAAAAACTGGGTCATTTAAATATTATACATCATAATTATTTATGTAAAACTATAAAACATTAAATAGACAATCCGCCTCCCAAGTTTCACTCATCTGCAGTGCAAACTGACTCATCCCCGTGTATGTGCTTTACCTGCGTATTCCCCACCGGAAATAGGAAGGGCTGGAGCAGTGTTCCTGTTCTCCTGTTCACACGGAGGGGGCTCATAACTATCATCATTCTCATGTTCTGGAACTTCATATGTTTCGGAATGGTCATCAGGATTTTCATAATCGCTGTCCTAAAAGGAAAATGCCAGGTTAGTGCAGAACTAATCAATGATCATATGAATTACCAGCAAACCTGAACGCTGTAGTTAAAGATTGTTTTCCAGACTTTATCTTTAAGGGAAGCTAATTTATCCAGCCAAAACATTGCAACCTATTTTGAGGCAAAGGCAAATTCTCTGAGATGAATAAAACAACTGTAGCAGCATAAAGCTGACAAGAAACAATTTAACTGCTGGAAGCAACAGTTCAATTACTGTCCTGAGTAGTTTCTCTCTTGTTTTGGACCATTTCATTGTTTTTATTCCTCTCTGAAAATATGTCTGTGGCTTTACACTACAAAATAGTAAGTTTAGTGGAAGTACTAAGTTAGAGGTAATAGGACCCCACAGTCAGGATGTACACATACATTTTTTCACACAAAACAGGCTTCACCTGAGTCACAGTGGAAATAAAGTAAAAAAAGATAAACAGCAAAACAAGGGACATGAGACAACTCATTTTTACTTATAATAAGTACAAATTTGCATATATTAATTGTTCATCCTCATCCAACATATAAACAAATTTGATTGAGCACAACCATTGGTAAGTTAGGACTACCATTAAGCTTTGTAAAGCACACTATTAGATTATTTGAAGTAATGGTCTAATGTAGTCAACTAGCAGTCAGAATGTACCCAAGGTTACATAGAACAATTTTAAAACAATAAGATTAAAACTGTGAACTGGAAAACAGCTTGAATATGTAATCTATAACACCCAGCTGCTGCAAGATGGAACAGAAAAATGGCAATTTAGCTCACAGAACAGTTCTAAAGAGTTTTACCCCTACTGCTAAAGTATATCCATGGGGAATGTAGACAGCCCTGCCTAATGTCGGATAAATATTGTAAATAGACACCAAATAATTGTATTTTAATGATACTGTCACTATACTCCTTAACTGTACAGATATAATATGCAAATGGCAGCTCTTAATGTAAAATACTAGACATTAAGAGTTACAATCTGCCACTATGTAGATCAATTAAACAGACCTCAACCTTAATTAATCACAATAGAGAATATTTGATTCAGCTAAACAGCCAGACCCTGAAACTCCAATTATGTGTGCTAAAGATTACCTTTATCAAGATTTATCAAATTTCCATGAATATGTAACTACAGGCTATATTCAGGAGCCATGATTACATTTACTTACAAATTCATTGTCAGACCACTCTTGATCTTGTTCATTGTCATCATCTACAAAAAAAAAATAATTTCAGTTTTTGCAGGATGTCAAACATTAAAATGAAAATGAGATTTTATACTTTGAAGACAATGGCTAATGACTCTATTTTAAATCTGACTGCTTTGCAGCTGCTATAGTGTTAAATTCAGGATCAAACACTTGTGCACTAAATCTGCCTAACAGGCATGCACCCATTTGTGTCGAAGTACTTTCATCAAGATTGTTAATTTTAAAAACTTACTATGCCTTCAATTGTCATTTGTCTAATGTGTCTTATTGTTTACTTTTTATGTTTGAGTGTTTTAAATTATGGTCAACTTATTATAAAATGGACTTAAAAAGAATAAATAAATAAAACATACTTCATTCTAGAAACTGAAATCTTGCACAGTTTAATGTTTAAAGGGAAAGACGTTGTTGACCAATGCTGAAGTTCAATGGCTCTCTATGGTGTGTCGCTACTGCATACAGTTTCATTAAACCAGCAAAATGCTGAAGTAGCGTGTGTTTTTCAAAGATGTTACCTGTATTTGGCATTGTCTACCAGTCAAACCCTCAATCTTATCTTTTTACAACTTCAGCCGTGGTTCAGTGTACGCTAGGATTGAAGTTATAAGCACCAAATCTATTTTGATTGTGAAGAGAAGCTAATACACTGTAGGTAACCATGTGTATGCACATTGCCAATTAACCACCGGCAGGATTATTTTGTTCACAGGTGCATTTGTTCTCGGATTTCCCTTTAGTGTGAAGGTGAACAATAGAGAGACCAGTCTATTGAAGTCTAGTGAAAACTTGATCCATTTTAATTCATACAGTAGTGGCATCAGTTGCATTAAAAAAAAAAAAAAAATAATGTTGTAAAGTATAAAAGCGAAAATGCAAATTTGCAACCTTTGCTGAAACACTTGTTTTTAAGGCACTATTGAAAATGTATTATTGTAACTTAAGACATTTGTTGGCTATACCACCTCATTTAAATGCAGAAAATGGTGTGCCTTCCATGCCTTACCTGGATTATAGTCTCTTGTGGGTACAGATGGCGGTCCTTTGTTGGTTAGCCTGTGATATTTAATGAAAGAGAGATCATGAGGTCAAATGTAAAGCATTACTGGTCAGCAGCTATTTGATGCCTTCCTTGTGTTGATAAAATAAAGTTGATACACATCTCCTTGAGTTGTGTACGTTAGGAATAATACAGAAATTGGATTGTCGTTCTGTAAAGCTACATAGCTCTAGAAAGGTTATGACCATTTGAACTAAACTTTAAAAGTTGAATCTATTTATCAACTTCTTCAGAAAGATGACTTCTTTAGAAATAAAAAAAAGGAAATACTGAGAATAAATTAATACAAATCAAGTTTAGTATTTTTACATAAGAATACATACATATATACTGCTTGGTGATTTTTGTTAAGCTTTAAGCCTTCAAGGTTTAAACTTGAACTCCACAGTAACATTAATTATTGTTGGTCAACATTTCCGATATAATGGCTGGATGACTTTAGTTGTAATTGTGGACAAGTCTGCTTTTGGTTGCTACATTTTAGAATTATAAAAGGGGGTGAAATGTTGTGTCACTGTTCAGAATGAAAGTTTGGGTGAAAACACAGCAGATATTAACTCAACCTAAAGTTCTATCAGCAGATCTGTCAATCATATGAACTGAAGAGTGAATCACGTTGATCTTTCAAAGACCTTATGCTAAAACATCAAATCATTGCATTGCTGGGAACAGGGTCACTTACAAAACGCAGAAGCAAAAACATAAAAAAAAAAAATGTTTTATGCAATTCTTACATAGTAAACATTCTTTTCAAACAAGCGCAATTGAATTCCTTCATGCAAAAACAATGTCAACAACATATTGTGACCTTGCTGTTTTAAAGTTGCACTGTATTCCCTGATAATAGAAATTTCTTGTCCAGAAATCTTATGGCTTGCAAAATGTAATGTATTTGGATATCACACAAGAAAGGATTGGAGAATGGACAATGGCAAAGAGATAATCAAGTGCCTGATGACACAATTTGGTCCAGGACCAAGCCCCCATCTCATAAGGAAGCCGCTCTCTAGTGGTACATAAGCAACAAAGGCAAGGCCCAGACTGGCTAGTGTCATCCTAGCTAGTAAGGGTCAGTGCAGCATAATGAGGCGAACTTCCCCCACCAATTTCCCTCCCCAGCCCTTGTATAAAGTCGAAGCAGTGCTCCCTGCAGGGTCCCAAGATTAGCAGCATGGATCAGACTGCATTTTTTTTTTCCAAAAAAAACAAACAAAAAAAAAAACACTTGATATGTTGTTGCATGAAGGGCTGCAATTGTCTTTGTTGGTTAAATATTATTAAGGCTGGCTTATAAAACCAATGCGTAGTTTAGCTGTATTAGGCAATGGTGTTAATGAGGTTTACAGTAAAGACAAATAGAGTTAACTCATACATTGCAGGTTAGATTGCATTGTCTAATATGGAATGATTGTTTTAACATGACCACATGCGTAACCAGAGCGCAATGCATACACCTGGGGTGGACAATTCCGGTCCAGGGTGGCCACTGTCTCTCCTAGTTTTTGTTCCAACTGTATCCTAAATTACTTAACTGGACCAACTAATTGCTTACTAGAAGCTTAATTTGTCCAATTAATTAATTGAGGGTACAGTTGGAACTAAAACCAGGAGGGACACTGCCTCCCAAGGACCGGAATTGACCACCCATGGCATACATCATCTACAAAACTGCTCAAAACCCATCAAGATCATATATGAAACCACAGTCTTAATATCCCTTAGTATCCCTTCATGTTTTAAACCGCAACATGTTATGCAGTATTGGGACTCCAGTCGTTATGTAGTATTGACTTTGGCATTTTCAAGCAGTCGTTATGCCTATTTTGTTATTAATTAATCGTCCTAATGCGATTCCCGAAATGATGTTGATTTACAAAATAATGTTAACATCTTAATGAACAGTGCTTCTTGTGACTATTTCTTTTGTTTGCCTGGGAATTTAAAAGCAAATCTGTGTTAATTGTCATAATTTATCAAGAGTTAATATGCACTTGGAAAAGGATGGTTTTAATTAACGAAACAGTATATAACTCACCTTGAAACAAACTTTGGCTGACGATACAGACAGAGAGAGACAGTGTACAAGACCAGGGTTAATTTCTTACAATATCTGTAGTTATGAAAGTATTTTAGTCTTTTTTTTATATGAATTATTCACTTATTGTACACATTTGTAACCTTACAGAATGATTGTTGTATTGCTAAAATGATATACCATTATTTGAACAGTGTAATGTTACTACCAAGAAATTATCAATGCAACTGCAGCCTATTTGAATTCTGCATACATACATTATATGACAGCTGACCTCTACTGTAGATTTTATTTGAATTATACAACTGAAATCATGGTATAGAAAACGGCATATTAGATATTACAATAAAGTTTCCTTAGGTGATTGCGGATCTGCAATGTGTCCTTGGCTTTTAACACCTGTGTCTCATCCACACAAGAACAAGAGCACACAGATACACTAGGAATGTGACTGAGATCACTGACATGGAATTTTAATGTTGTCAGACTCCTCCACACTTTATGTACAAAGTACACTTTCACCTTCACACGTTTGTATGCATATAAAATGTTCTTAAAATATTGTAAGTGTTCGTGACTACTTCTAATCATGTTGAGTTTATTTATTGAGCAATAAATAATGCACGATTACAAGATTCACCGAACAATTAATTATAAACAAATTGTGTATTGGGTGAGGAATTATATCGTCATTTTAAAAGCATAATAATCAAGTGTTACATGCATGGTGTACATGTATAATATAGCTAACAACTACAATCACAAATGACACTTCAAACATATTTATTTATAGCCTACAATCGTACATACTAAAATACATACACAAGTAGATGTCAAAATAGATGGCTTACGATATTTTTTCTTTTTAACCAGAAAAATATTGCAAAATGCACATTAAAAGAGTTGTCTATAGTAAGCTGTGACAAAATTTCCCCCTGAAATATGGTAAATGACTAGTGGAGTTTTATTTTTATGTATTTATAATTTTTTTTAATCCGCGCCGTCCGATTTTTACCCACACACCAGATAATAGTATTAGCATTTTATATGTGAAGTCTTCTAAATAAATGTACATTCTGCATGACATAATGCACAATTTTAAATGAAGTTTACAAATTATTCACAAAATATATATTCCCAGTATTTTTTATTTCCATATGGCTTCTGCTCACTGGTGGGAGAGCCGTCTCCCTGTATGCTGGTAGTTTCCATAACAGTGAATTATGCTGCCATTCATTTTTCTTGATCTCGTTAACATGCATTTTGATTAACGAATTCCCCTTATCTAGTCATTGAGACAGGAAGTGATGTAGGTGAACTACAACAATTAAGCTTTTTAACGAGAAATGCGTTCATTAACGACCTCACCGTCTCAATTTCAAAGCATTAACGGGTTGATTTAATTAACACATTTCATTTGAAAATCACTTGCTACTAAAGCCCTCATTACTATACCACAGTTGATACAATAACACTTGCTTTTGAAAATCCTGGCCTTTTCCTCTTATAAACGCAAACAATTAATTTTAGTTCTAAATTAGGTACCATGCTCAAAAACTAAAGATTCAATTATTAATAATGATAAACGCTTGTCATTTGCCAATACTTGTTCCAAAAATACCCAGACTTAATATGTTGCTGATGACCTTAAGTTTAAGCTATTATGTAACCACCGAAGTGTAAGTTAGGCAATATTCACCAGTTTATTTTAATGCTTCATTAAAGTCATAATTCCTGCACTGTAAACAATCATTCCATAGACTTGGGGGATTTATTAGGGCACGTGTTAGAAAGATGAACGCTTTTAAAAAAAAAAAACATGCTAGTTAACAAGCAATGTGGAGTAAGTAAAATTACACAGCAATGCCATTCCAACAGGATTGCTGCTCAGCTAATGACACTGCTGCTGAAGACATCCATACCGGCCCCATGTGCTTATTCCAGTTTTGCGCATATTAGCCACTTGCTCATTTTGAAACCTGTGTAATTAATAGAGGAAAATGATTGGGTTATTTTTATGTGAACAGAAAAGCAACACCACCCCCCTCCCCAAAAAAACCCAACCCAAAACAAACAAACAATAAAAAACTTTTTCTATAAATCACAATGATAGCAAAGTTTCATTTTTATGAACTGAAGAGTGAAGACTTAATTAATTGAAAAATGTATTTAACAATTATAGTGCATTACAGAGTAACTTGGTATATGTCTGAAATATCACAGTTATTATAACTAATGTGTTTTTTTTGTTCTTAATAATCATCACTAGGGGTGTGCCGAGTAATTACCTTTAAGAAATTTGAATTTGTTAGGTATCAGTAAAATGGAATAAAAGTTTTTTTTTTTTCTCAACATGAAACTTGTTTACACAGTTATTGAGTATCAATCAATACTAATCTGACAGTACTACTTAATACAGAACTTGTTGTGATCAAACCAACTAAAACTCATTTACATTTTATATGTGATTATTTGTCTTATGTTTCTTTTATCCTTTTGATATTCATTTCCTTAGAATTGTGTCATCTCTGCAGTGGATTAAGGGACTGAAGCCCTGGGCAAGGTGTAATCTCTAATTAAACTGAACAAAGAAATACATACCCCAGTTTCCCCAGCGATAGCTTGTGTCAGGTTTAAAGAAAGGCCATGTTTATGTGACGAATCAGCTGCATTTGCTAGTTTTGCAGAATATTTTCATTATCAGCCTACACCCTTAGTGCAGCAATACAGACGCCAGCGCCCCAGATGAGAGGAACATTCAATTGTTCATTCACCTGTTTTTAAAACACTTGATCAGGAAGTTAATTGCCACTGATTGATACTCAATTGCAAAGGTGAGGGAATGGCAGCTTTTCTTGTTTTGAAATCAACACATTAATAAACAGGTGTGTTTTTATTTATTTAATACCTGACTACTTAAAGGCAATTACTCGGAAAATACGAGTATCGTAACACAGCCATTATAATCACTTTGTTTCAGGTATCACACCTGGGCACTTTTTAAAACTGTGAAGATTAAAGCGCACCCATAGGGGGCAGCATGTTGCAAGAGGACAGATCAATGGTTGTAGTCTTGTACTATCTGTACTTGGACAGAAGACATGTTTGAGAGCCCTTATGAAGACACAACAATGTTTGAAACTTTAGAGTTCTGAAACAGAAGCCGATAATGACATACAAAGTGATTCCAAATCAACAAGAATACATTAGTTCAGATATCTGTGATATTTCGTACCTGTGCCAATCTGTTATTTAAGGTGTACTAGCCTGGGAATTTTTTTTCTACCCATCAGTTTGTATAGGCTTAATCATGTAATAAAATAATTATTTTTATATAGCACCTTTCATAGTGGACCACTGTCACAAAGCACTTTACAAGATACCAGACTAGGGTGTGTGAACTACGCATCAGCTGCAGAGTCACTTACAACAACGTCTCACCCCAAAGACAGCACTGTGACATGTACAGAAAGAAAGAATACTGACTGATCTAGGATTTGAACCAGGTACCTGCTGGTTACAAGCCTGTTTCTTTAACCACTGACTATATCCTGACTAATTGTTTTTGTGGAACTGAAAACTAAAATTCATCAGCAACATATTGTAACTTAAATGACGGGATTAGAAAATATTTTCTTAAAGGGATACTTTTACAATTTTGATTTTACTACATCTCTTACCTGTTTGATATCCTAGGTTGTGTTTCTTCTGCTGAGATCACTATTTACCATGTGCTTGCTGACTTATTCCAGCTACTGTAGATCTGCTTATGATAAGATGTCTAAAAGCTGAATTTCTGGGTGAAGGTTTTAAAAAAATGACCACTAACTGTGAATTTATATAGGGTTTTTTTCACAGTTATACAGGGGGCAAAAATGACAGTTGCACATCCTAAGTTATCACTTGTAAAAACACTATTCTGTATTTAGGTGTCTTTTCAGAAGCAACCCCTGTGATTGAAAAAGGACATTAGTTAATAAGCCTGGTAAATAATTATCTAAGCTGAAACATTATAGGATGCAAGAAATTAGACAGTCATGCAAATAACATGCAAGAAATTAGATAGTCCCAAAAATGTAGAATGGTCTAAAGCAGCGGTTCTCAAACTGTGGTGTGCTTTTGAGACGTGTTTAGGGGGTATGCAGGTCAAATTGTATTATTGTAGTCATTTATATTGTATGTATTATATTGTGTATGTGTATAAAAATGTGTATCATTAAAGCATATGTTAAAAATAACATTACAATATAAACCTGTATGCTAAGAATATGTAGAATGTTTAGAGGTCTGGAAGGGGGTATGTGACAATCAAAAGTTTGAGACCCGCTGGTCTAAAGAATCCCTTTAACTTTCTTTTTTCTAAATACCAACAAACCATATAACAGAAAGAAGAAATGAGAAGGTTGACTGAATGAAATGCATATGGCCATTCCCTTTTCAGCTCCTGCACAGCATTTCAGTATTCTTTCTTTCTGTATACGTCACAATGTGTACTGAAACCATTTATAATGTGTATAAAAACTGCCTTTAGGGAGGGCAGGTACTCCACCCTGATATGCCAGATATTTTACAGGAAGCTGAATACTTTAATTTCATACACTGTAGATGGAAGACATTTCTGTGGCAGGGAGTCAAAGGGTGTTACCTCCATTATTAAACACCATCATCAGATTAGGTAATAAGACTTTTGGCAACACACAAATCCAAGATGTTGTGATCTAGCTTCAGATTGCACACTTATGGGTAGATTTAACAACCACAGCAGTTTTATCCCCTGTATTATTTCCCTGTTCTGTTGAATCAGACTTCCAGACATAAAGGATAACTCCCTGAACATAGCTGCAAATGGTGGTTTGTGAACATACCAAACCAAATTACTCAAAATATTAAATGAATACATAAATAAAGCAAATTATTTATCATTATGACATTCTCTAAGTGTGAACTATAATATGTTCTGCCTGGAGTTTTATCTCGGCCATTATTATTACATCATTCACATCATTATTGCATCACGCATTGTCATGCTAACTATATTTTAATGTGCATAAGAGTGGAAATCCCCTTTCACACTCAACTATCCATTAACTATCAGCAGTCTTGTCTTTTACACTCAGAATGATACATCCTTTATCTTTCAGTGTCAAGTTTTCAATGATCATATATATATATATATATATATATATATATATATATACAAACACACACACACACATACACGTATCTACAGTTGCAGACATAAGTATTGACACCATGTATATGAAACAAGATTATTCACTAATTGATAAGTGTAATAAATATTGGTTGTTAAACGATACTTATTAGTCAATGAAATATCTCAGTGGTGGCTGGTGTGGTTGGGGCTGACAGAAGTTTAATGGTATTTCCAAATATTCCCCTCTAACACATTTTACAATCAGATATCAGGTATTAAAAACGTGTAATTACAAGATGAGATTCCCTACTTTTGCATGCATCTTCAATCTATGTGTTGTTTTCTGTACCAATCATTGATAATGGGAAAAGCTTCTTCAATCTCAAATAGTTAACTTCTCCTTGCGTTTTAAGCACGCTAATTGCTGTATATGAAACAAGCTATGTAATTAATTTAATCTCCATTATTATGTAATGCAGTATGTATGTTTCTATGCAAAATATAAAAGGTAATAAACTGAGGTATACAGTATTTAATTAAATCATCAAGTCATCAATTTTATAACTCAAAAATAAGTTGGAGGATAGTGCAGAATTTTAATTATAACGAAGGTACATTATCAGAGAGGCTGTTACTTGCAGAGAAAATGAGTCTCTACTAACCTAAGCCTAGCAGAGTTTTATAAGCCTTTTTTACAAACATTTCTTCAGAAAGATGCAACCAATTTCAGTCATAATAATCCTAATAGTAATACAAATATAATGATAAAAGACCAATTGAAAGCATTTTCTTAATGTATGCACAGCTACATGGATACACATCTAAAACAACTACACATCAAAGAGTTGCAGCCTGCTGGGGTAAAAGGGTCTGAACACCACCCTCCACCCCAGAGTAGGCAAGCAGGCAGAGGCAGAGGCAGAGTCAGCGGCAGGGTCAGGGGATCACCGCAGGCCAGGGGTAACCAGTTCTCCAGCTAGAGACCGAGGCCAGGGCCTAAGAAAGGCCTGCCCCCTCCCAAGCCCAAGGGAGACCGTCCCTGAGGGGCCCCGGCTGCCACCAAAACCCCCCCACAACCGGACTGACCAACGGCAACGACCCATGGCAAGGCTGCACCTAGGACTCCTGGGTGCTATCGACTATGAGACATGGATACACTCCACAATTCCGCACAGGTCCGCCACCCTTCAAGGGTGTGCTCCTCACCACCGTCGAACCAGTGAGGGTGATACTCCTTCAACAGGAGATTGACAATCTTCAAAGGAAGAACGCTGTACACTTGGTAAGTCCAAGTGATGCCCTCAGCGGCTTTTACTCCGGGTAAAGGTGAAAGTATATCAAAGGTTGTTGGGGCTGATGGCAGCCGCCTCGAGAATCCTTCCACTAGGGCTGCTGAGAATGCACCCGCTTCAAGCCTGGGTGAATATGCTCAAGGTGCACCAGGCCCGAGATCGGTACCGGCTGGTGTCCAGAAAATGCCGGAAGACACTGGAGTGGTGGCTCCATCCCAGCAATCTGCACCTCAGATCTCCCCTCGGATCCCCTCACAGGGAAGTGATCACTACAGATGCCTCCAGCCTGGGCTAGGGAGTGGTCTGGAACGGGAGAGGAATAAGAGGCCAGTGGAAGAGGCATCGGCAGCAAGTGCACATAAATGCACAAGAGCTGCAAGCAGTGATCCTGGCGTTATCCCATTTTCGCCAGCAATTAGCGCACAAACATGTGCTGGTCAGGACGGACAATACCACAGTGGTAGCATACATAAACCACCAAGGTAGCCTGAGCTCACCGGGCCTTCACTACACAGCACACAGATTCCTGTCCTGGACGCAAAGAAACTTGCGTTCCATCAGGGCAGTTCACCTCCCCGGTGTGGACAACAATGCAGCAGATCTCCCGTCCAGAAGAGCTCCAGACAGCTCGGAGTGGAGACTGCATCCTCAAGTGGTGAAACAGATTTGGGAGAGGTTTCGACCTGCACGAGTCAACCTCTTTGCCACAGCTGCGTCCACTCACTGCTCCCTACGGTTCTCCATGGAGAGAAACTGGGGCCCCCTGGGAGTAGACATGCTAGCTCACCCCTGGCCACAGGGGCTATTGTATGCGTTCCCTCCGCTACCACAATTACCACTGACATTAGAGAGGATCAGGGTGGAGAGAACACAGGTTTTGCTAGTTGCATCCAGATGGCCGAGACACCCCTGGTTTGCTCTCCTCTCCGACATGTTGTCAGATCAGCTGTGGCAGCTCCCGCTGCACAAGGACCTTCTGAGCCAAGCAGAGGGGCTATTATGGCACCCGAACCCAGCCCAGCTCCAACTCCGGGTCTGGCCGTTGAACGGAGCCGTCTATTCAGACGAGGTTTGCCAGATGCAGTAGTAGAAACACTATAGTCTGTTAGGGCCCCGAGCACAAGAGCCCAGTACTCATATAAATGGAAAGTTTTCCAAGACTGGTGCTTAACCTTCTTACAACACTTGTTTGATGCAGGAAAATCAGCGTCCACTTTGAAGGTCTACCTGGCAGCCTCCCATTTGAGCCCATGGTGACAGCAGAACTGCGCCCTGTTTCACTGAAAGTGGCATTTTTAATAACCATTACGTCTGCCAGACGAGTAAGTGAGCTTCATGCGCTGTCCATCGATGACACATGTATGGCTTTCACTGGGAATGACTCGGGGGTAACATTAAGAACAAATCCATCCTTTTTGCCAAAGGTGGTGTCCTTTTTCCATATTAACCAATCAATGGTTTTGGAAATTTCAGACCTCCCCCGCACAAGTCAGAGGAAAACTGTAGACAACACATGCTATGCCCAGTTTGGGCTCTGTGCTGTTATTTGGATAGGACAGCATCCTGGAGACCAACCAGCTGTTTGTCTGCTGTGGGTCCCGCTCTAGAGGTCAGGCCCTATAGAAGCAACGTCTAGCGCACTGGGTGACAGATGCGATACGCTTGGCATATGAACAGACGGACTCCCCGTTACCGGGGGAAAGTATGGCCTATTCTACCAGGGGCCAAGCAACTTCGTGGGCTTTCCTTCATGGCGCCTTCTTGTATGAGTTATGCAGTGCTCCTGCATGGACAGGTAGTCAGACATTTGCGCATTTTTACCGCCTTGATGTTGCAAACCGAGCGAGACCCTCTCTGGGCTCTAGAGTTTTGCAGGCGGCATGCCCTTAGGCGTCATGAGGGCTCTGAGGATATCGCAGTGGGGCTGTACTGTCGGTAATCTGGAACCACGACAGGTTTGGTACAGCTTTCCCATTCAGTAATGGTTGTCATTCGAATTGAAAGGGAACATTAGGTTATCACCATAACCCAAGTTCCCTGAAAGAGAATGACAACCATTACCCTTCGAGGTCGTGTCCCCAGCTGACCTCTGTTTTCGAAAAAAAATGTCGATGTGCTACTGTGAGGACGTCCCTCTTCAACAGGAGGTGGGAGGGCCTTCCCCCTTGCTTTTTTATATATGCGCAGTGATTGCTGTTCAGAGAGGCTCTTCCCATTCGGTAATGGTTGTCATTCTCTTTCAGGGAACCAGGCTTATGGTAATAAGCCAACAATATCTTTTTATATTGTTTTATTTGGTGTCTAGGTTCGTTATAGCCGAAGGTTCGTTATAATGAAGGGTGTTACAGCGAGGCTCTGTGTGTGTGTGTGTGTATATATATATATGTGAAAAATGAGTGAATTATCAAATCGGGAAGTATCGAGGTGGCCCTGTATAATAATAGGTATAGTTAAACAATTAAAAAGTTTAAACCTGGTCAGAGAGTTTTACATTTAGTTGGTTTAATATTGAAGTGGATGGCTGGAGGAAAGACCGGGACTAGAATGGCCACCTCTGATCTGCCTACATCTGATCTTGGAGATAATTTGACGGTAAGGGAGGGGGCTATTGGGGGGCTGCTCTGGCGCAGGCTCAGATGTGGCTAGTTTTTAGCCATATCTGAGTCTCTGTTTTGAATAAAAAATATTTTGACAGGGCTGGTTTCCGGAAGGCAAGCAAATAAACAGCAAAATATCGTTATTAGCAATTGATGTTTTCACTATTGTCTCTGTGATGGTATGCAGGAGTTCCTCAAAAGACCCATGTTAAAAGGAACTGTCTTGCTCAGGGAAGTGCTTTAAATGTTCAAATGTTTTATGTGTCATTTCTGATTTGTAATGCTTAATCAAAGAATCTACATTCTGCACATTGCTTTACATACAGTATCTACCCTGAGGCAATTGGTTGTTCAAACACAGTGTAAGTACGGAAGACAAGCCTAATAAAAAAAAAAACATATTTGCTTTTAAACTACATTTACAGTACATGTTTCTAAAAACTGTGTTTAATTGTGATACAGTAACTAAAATAGTTTACCCTGTTAATGGATGGAAGTATTTTGATAAATGTGTTTCTACTTTATGCAGTTGGTTTTAACTTTATCTCAGATGTGTATAACATTTCACTGTTTACTATGAATAAAGCTTCTTTTTTTCAGAAAGCCTGGTGTCTGAGCCAATGACAGAGCCTTGTTCTGCTGTTGGACCAGTCTGAGGAAGGTGCAATGAACTGTATTAAAACAAGTCTGGCAGCGTATAAGAGTCAACCAACGAGGAACCCTGGTTGCATTGCTAATTCAATTGGCGACAGCAAGAGGAAAATGGTGCTAACCCACAGTTATATGCTTATCAATATCAAAGAGACCAAACGCCATGACGTATTCTACTTTTAACATTTCTACTGCCTTATACTGCCCCAATTGTATCCTTACAAAACAAAAATTTGCCTTTCCTAATTATAATGTGCCTGTTGGCATAGCTATCAACCTTGATAAGCTTATTGCTGAGCTGACTTTTTTAACATTTGCATTTCACAGGAAAATCAATCTGGTCGGATGGTAATCTGCCGACAGTTCTTTTTCCGGATTGACTCTGGTGGATCAATGCCATCATACTCGGCGGATTTAACCCATCAACATCCAATATGCTGTGCAGCCATTACTGGTGATAAACATGTGTAACAATGATCGTCCAATGATAGTTGTCAAACTTTTGTGTAAAGAATTCAACTTCCTCTTGAAAAATGTATTGTTTCTCAGATGAAGCTGTGGTTAGTCTTTTCTACCAAGATTAAGTTTAATTTGTCCATAAATGCAGCTCTTTGCAGAGTAGATGTCTAGGGAAAAAAAGCTGGGTAATACCCTGCATGACAGCATGAAAAAACACAATGACAAAGCTATTTATTAGACACACCCAATAAAGTGTGAATTACAATTTGTTGTATCTATTATACAGATAAGCCACTGAAATACATACATACATAGTTTTTAACTAGCATGTGTGTAGACTAAGTTTCAGAATGAATTAGAAGTAGACTTGCTCCTATTCGATTTTTATTTTTTTGATCAATATCAATGTTTATTTTTTTTTTAAATTACTGTTACTGTTACTTTACTTTATTTTTCAATTCAAGCAGAACATGGGTGAAATCGACCTTTATGCTAAAAAAAAAAAAAAAAAGTAAATGTATGCCATTGAGAAATGTCTCATTTAGAGAAACCCCTTTATCATATTCAACATGCAACAAAACCATGGTTACCAACATTCTAATTGAAATAACGTTTGGTCACAGCAAAGATATACCTTGTAAAGATAAAGTTCCTTCACAAATTAAAGAAAATTGTCTCAAATAAATTGTAGAAAACACAGCAAAGTATTACACAGACTTTCAAAGCATACATTTACAAGTAAAACTAATATGCACAGAACAAAACATTAGACAGCTAAACAGAACGAACTTGCACTTATTATTCTGAGCTCCGCCCCTCTCCTGCTTCATCACAGCCGGACTCAGTCACTGGGGCAAGGCAAACAGGCCTGCTTCATCCTGCCACGGAGACTTCAGCCGTCGATCAGAGTATTGTGCACAATATTCATTAAGTGTTTTTCTCTTGCCCCCCATTTTGAAATCAAATTAGTAACTGTCACTGTATATACCTATAATAGCAAAAGCTTACCTACACCTTAACCCGCTAATTTCAAAGTAGGCGTTTTGAATGACAGGCGCTGTAGCTGGCAAATGAAAGTGCACAGTTGGTCTGGATGACTGACAGTCATTTAAACGAATGAGAGCATTCTAACACTGCTTAGCCAACGAGATCAGTCAGAATAGGATGAAATGACTGATGGTGAAACTACACTAGCCTATTGAGGGACCACCGAGTTGACTGACAGTGACTCCTAGCCATTCAGAGTGGAAAGGAGATGGGACAGACAGCAAATATAAAAATTACACAGACTAGTGATGATTTCTAAATTATTATTTTTGGTAAGAAAAAAAAATAGCATGTGGTTTTACCCACATTTATCCTGTATAAATTATTTCAGTCAAACTCATATTTTTGGGAGAATTCAATGTTTAAGAGCTTTACTGATTAAAATCGAAAAGTAGCAAGCCTAGTTACAGATGGACTTGATTCATTTTGTGAGTCATGACTGACTTACTTTTCAAGGTCAGTTTTCAACAAGCAAAAAGCCAAAATAACAGAACAGCACCCTGGGTAAAAGGAAAATGTGCTTCTAAATCACTCTTGGTACTTAATTGTGCAGCAGAGAAATGCAGCTTTTTGTCTTAGGAGAGGTTTCATTTAATACCTGCCGAGGGAAAAACAGGGACAATCCGAGTACTTGCACAGCCCTAGTGGTAAGCCTGAAATGTACTTGGAGGGATACGTCACTAATTTGCAGGAAAGTCTGCTCTCTAGAATGACCCACAAAAGTTAAATAATGTTCAGATCTGGTAAATGGGAAGGCCAGAGGCCATAAACTTGTGGGGTTCTGTATAGAAGCATTGTCATTGTGAAATCATATTGACACATGGTGAATCATGAGATAGACACTGGTCAAAAAAAAAATTATGTATCAGAAAAAACACTGAATGCAGGAAAGTCCACACAGAAAAGTAAACATCAGCCTCTGTTCCGGGATGAATCTAATAATATAACAAGGGCTTCTGATTTTCGGCTTTAACTGATAAAAAACGATAAAGCATCCCTGATACAAAAAAAAAATTAAATAAGTGCAGTTGGGCAATGTCCTTCCTTCCTGAATTGTATCTCGCAGTGATTCATTCTGAATACTCTAACATTATGTTATCAGAGGTTCTTCAAACCTGGCGTCCATATGTTTGTATGGATTTTAGTGCATAACTAAGTTATGTATGGCTGAGAAATAAGGCAATGTATAACTAACCTAAACTGTTAGCTATAGTTTTGAAGGTGTTATCCATCGTTCGTTGCTAGGTGCAGTTTCATCGGCAGACACGCAAGCTGCATGTAAACCTTGACCTGGGATAACTACGTTCATTATATACACTTTCTCATTCATCAATTAGCCCTTCCATTATCACACTTGGTACTGATCTTGAGTACTGATTTGATTTTCATATACTATTCCATATAAACTGGCTGTTGAACTTACTTTCTGAACTTGTTCATAAGGCCTCCGTCATTCTTCTTGATGTCTTGTACCATCTTCTGAAGCTGCCTTTAAGAAAACAGGATAAGTCTTGATTACTGGAAAAAAGTTTGATACATTGTTCACCTAGACAAATCAACCTGTTATGAACCCCAAAACCCTGTATGTATAGCTAAATATGTAATTTTGTATAACAATTTATCTCTACAATTAAAAAGAAAACAAATGTATGTTTATTTTCCCACACTTGCCATTTTATAAACAAATTCTGGCAAAATGGTATATCTGTGCTAAGCAAAACATGTTGTAATAGGTATTACTAATATCTATCTAATATATAACTTATGGTGGACAAATGGGCGGAGATTTGTGACACATGCCAAAAATGAAATCTGATCAGAATGAAAGCGTGGCCAATCAACATGCAGTGATTATACTGACTTAATGCTGGCCAATAGCAGCTACAGATGAAGTCTTAGAAGTCAGAATGCAAGCAGCATGAACTGTGGGGTATGAAACTGGACAGTGGCGTCGATTAAGATAAAGGTTGATTAAGAGAGTTGTTGTGGGGGCTACAGGGGGGCTGCTGTGGTGGCTGCATTTGAGAAAGTCTCTTGATCAAACAGGCAGATATTTTTTCATTCAATTTGTAGGGATACATATTTCATAGACACATCTGGGTTGTATGCCTGGCTGCATGGCATGTTTATTACAGTGATGGAAAAGGCTTTAAGGTAATCTCAGGTAATGAGATATCCGGACCATATTGTTAAACGCAAACTCTCTTCAGTCACTTTTACTTCTTGCTTCTGTTCCCTTCTGAAAATATATATTTTTTTGTATAAAGGTTTTTATAACTCAAATGTTACTTTACTCATGTTTGCTATCTAGTATTTTAGTTTAATGCCTATTGGCATTAATTCCTTCAAGTATAATTATTATTTACAGATCTTTTGATTGCTAATATATATAAAGGGAAACAGGAGAAATACAATGAAATATGGAAAAAATCAATAAATGACATCAACAGCAAACAGTGTGAAAAGAAGTCTCCCATTGCACAGCGGTTGGATCCATTCCTGGTTTTACTACTCACCTGAGGTTTGTACCTACACATTGGCTAATTAAGCTTATATTAAAACATGGCATGTGTGAAACTGCTATGCAATAGGAGTCGTATTTCTATCCCTGACAAAAATATCCTAAGAAAACATAAAACTATTCTCCAAGACAGTATATTTATAAATCGGCCACGTTGAGGGTGTGTTCTAATTTTTCTCGAGACATTATGCTCGAGCCAAATGAAAAATGACCCTATACATTTCAGGTTTCCATTGGCTCAGTTTATTTTACTCGACAAGACCCTCTTCTCACCTGCCGTTATGCAAATGAAGGGGAAAGGAGAAGGTCGGTATGCAAATTAGCCATGCGTAGCATTTACGTGCTGTTTTCGCAGGAAGCCTGGGAAAATGTGGTTTCCATACGTACAGAACAGGTACAGGAGAGAATCTCACCTGGAAATCAATGGTTGTTAGGTGACATCTTGTTTGAGTGAAACTTAAAAGCACAGTTAAACTCAAGTAATAAAGCTGTGATTTGTAAATGCCTCGTGCCTGGTTGTTTAATAATGTGTTTTACTGCTCTTGCCCAAATAGTTTTTCAAATGTCCATTGGTGGGTTGGCATGTCGTTAGTAGTGAATAATATTTCAACTCATTTATCACATGACTTATTAATTAAAGAAGAAGAAAATAATTAACCCGAGGTATGTAATGAAACTGTCCAACCCAGCTATTGCAGATCACCATGGCTGAAATCCGGCAGAGACGTAGGATTATAGAGATCTGTGCCAGACACCTTCCACGTATGCTCCTAAAGTTGTCTGGATTGGGAGCAGTGGACGTTTTCACGTGAAATGCAGGTTTCCATGTGAAAATGGGTGTGGATTTCCTGTGTTTTACGACTTGCTCACGGGTAAATAAGATTGACCTTATCCCTCTCTGTGGCGACAAACCTGATCCTCTCGAGCTGTTCTCTCAACATGCATGCGCATCGTCACTTCACATAAATAACCACACATGATGGACTCCCCCAGTGATAACACTAACTAACACCCATCATATATTAACAACATTAAAGTTAAATAATAAAAAAACAATTTAAGGAACCACTGGTACCACACATCAGTGTCTTTAATACAACAGGGGCCAAATGTAGAGGCAGTGATTGGGGATGGAACCCAGGCTCCAGATTCAGTGACTGAGCTCCATTGGTTGAGCAGGCACTTTTCGAATAGTTCATGAAACCACATTTTGAAACTACTGCACTGGCAGCTATATAACCCTAATCAGCATGAAACTGCAAGCAGTATATTTCTGTATTAAGAAACTATACAGCAGTTGTATATATACCAAGGATAACCAACATGTTTTGCAAATAAAGCATTCTATAAATTACATATCATTTATATAGCTAATTATATGGTTGGCCTTCTAGAATCAGTTCTGGGGCCTATCATTATTATTATTGAATATAACAGGGCTGTTTTGCAGCCTCATGGTTTTGTACAGTCATGTCTTCACCTGAAGTGTGCTGTGCTGCTATTACATCAATATACAGCAGGGTCCTTACGTTGCACAGCTTAGGGAAGGGCACTTACACTTAATAGCTAAAAATCATATTTAGTAAGCTTTTTAGTTTTACTAAACGTAACCTAGTTGTTACATTCTTAAATGGTTTAATTTGACGTGATTTGTGTGTTTGTGATTTCCAGTCCTTTTAGCAGCACAGTCGTCACCGTGGCTTGATGATTCCATTATAGAAAGCAAAACATCTAGTTGCATTGTGCCATGATGAAATTGTGTGTCCAACAACACTGATGGAATACTCCCGACTGGTACTGTATGGTTTTTTACATTACCCGCTTTATCAAAAAATAAGCAGGAATGCACCAAAAAATATATACATATATATTTTAAACCACAATGTACAAGATTAATATAATTATTTGGCAGGTGGAGACACCAAATCATGGGATTAACATTTAACACCATGGGTCAAGAGTGCTAGAACCGTTTTCCCTGAGGGAGTGTTCCATTATCGATGCAATGTTAAAAACAAAAATGTTGTATTTTCACAGGGACATGCAAAACAGCAGATAGCACCCTTCAAATGAATATGTCAACTCCGCCCCCACCCTACACACACACCCATAGCCACAGCCACAGCAGGACTGCAAGAGAGCCAGGTTACTTTACAGTCCCCCTGCCACACAATTACACAAACCACGGAACCTTACCTTTTCTTAGTCCTAGCATAGCAATGCTAAACAGAGCCTAATGTAAATCGCTGATTCTTTTTAGTTAGTGACACACCTTGGATGATGTTTGAAATTTCATGACAAGTATTTTTAAACAAATCTCCCAGCAAAAACAACACCCACCTAAAAATAGTCTATTCAAACTGTTAGAAATATCTCAAAAGGTCAAGAAGAATAGAATGTATAAATATGAATAAGTAGATGGTTTATACCTTCACTGAGAGACATGTGTTTGGGTCACTGCTACTGAAATTAACGCTGAGACTGGTGACACTGATGCTACAACTGGAGCTGGTAAGACTGGTGCTGCTACTGCTGGTACTGGTAAGACTGGTGCTGACACTGCTGGGACTGGTAAGACTGGTGCCTGCACTGCGGGGACTGGTAAGACTGGTGCCTTCACTGCTGGGACTGGTAAGACTGGTGCTGACACCTCTAGAAGAGTGGTATATCACAGCTAAACATCACATTGCACAGGACTGTCAGCAGAAAAAAACAATATTAATATAAGAAATACAACCACTAAACATTCGTACCCAGAGTTGGCTTCTTCTTAAAGAAATGCATTACAGATTGATTTCTTCGTTTCATCTTTGAGTATGAACAGTACCGAACCATCCACTAAATAATATAAGAACATAAGAACATAATAACGTTTACAAACGAGAGGAAGCCATTCGACCTATCTTGCTCCTTTGGTTGTTAGAATGTTATTGATCCCAGAATCTCATCAAGCAGCTTCTTGAAGGATCCCAGGGTGTCAGCTTCAATCATGCTTGCAAATATACGGGATTACCCGCTGCTCCTGGGGGCTGGTTGCACTAACGAGAACAAAACATGGGAACGGATCCGAATACACAAGAGTTGAATAATAAACAGATATGTTGGATCCAATTCTGGACCTACACGCGGCGTAACTAGGGAAACTGACCAATGAGAACGAAAAGCAAACACGTCTGTTTTGCACGAAGTCAGCTGTCAAATTTATAAGATAACAATAATGTTACGAAGAAATGGCAAATAAAAAAATTAATAATACGAAAACATGTCGGTTATATCAGTCTTAAAAATTTAAGTGGGCACATTATTAAAAAAAACATTTTTTAGATATATTTTTGTACTTTTTTTTTTTAATGCCTAGCTGATTTTTAGCTGCCTCAGTAAGTACGCTACGCCACTGATCTTGCAAACCACATGTGGTGGGTGACTGACCCACTTCTGTATCCTTCTCTCTCTTAAAAAAAAAAAGAAAAAGGATGATCTTTACATTACTTGTTTTTACACATTTTGGGCTGGTGTCATTAAAATGTATTGTTTTATAAACAGATTAGGGCATTGTACATCAGTAGACCCCTAATTATTTTAATTCTTTATGCCAGGGTCGCCATGGAACTAATGCGTTTGTGCCCCTACTATTACCACATTCACTTTCAGTTACAGATTGTATGTATTTTTTAAAATGTATTTATTTTTTCTATTATATTAAAAGTACAGCTTAATTTATACTCTCTGATAAACATCGCCATATCGACTAAACTTTATTTTATTTTATTTATTTTTTAATTGTGAGCTATGAGCACCAAACTATAACATGGAAGCTATAAGAACCTATTACTTCACCAGATAAATTAACGGGCTGTATATAACAGACCACTTAATAAACTATTTAAAAATGTATTGCTGCCAGGCTACTTTCCGGAAACAAACTTAATAGGTAAGTATATTATCATGCTTGCAAATAGGCAGGTGTACACTGGGCTCGCTGTTCGTATGGCTCTTTGTGGACGGGAAACTTTCTTATAATCTTAATTTAACCAATAAGCTTTCCTCCTGGTGTTAGTAATAAAATCATGACACCGAATCATAGCGTATGGTAAAATGTATGTCTCACATAACTTCTCACCTGAACTTCTCCCCGGCTGGTGCAGTGAATTTATTTATTTTTTCCATTCCCCTTGCTGTTAACAGGCTCAGGTAAAAAAAAAAAAAAAGAAAAAAAAAAATCCGTTCCAAAACTTGACTTCTAGATCCAAGCTGTAGACAACATTACTAGTTCTCTTTTGGTCTGCACTGTGATTTCCTTCACAGGTTTCTCGACAAGATTGCTAAAATTACACACCGTGATCGTGGCATGGGTCACTTATGACACGGCAGCGTGTGGGCGAATAAATGTACTCCTTTTTACCAGCGAGCATTGTCTATCTGGGCGCAGTTTGTGGTTTCAGGTTTCTTGTCACATGACTAAATGGTGCTCATGCCCAAATACATTTTTTGTTATAATTAATTGCTCGGAGCGCTCAACTTTACCTAGCATCTGAGAATGGGATCTGGAAGTTGTACTCGCTATGCCGTGGTATTGTTTTAATAGTTCTGTATTTGTTTACGTTACTCGTTGTAATGGTGTTTATGTCATGAGCTGGTATGGAGGCTACATTTAACTTCCTGCTCGTAGATATTTTTAGGCTATCTCCATTTCAGTTTTGCTGTGACACGTCCTCACTGCTGTCTTTTTTCTTTTTTTTTTTCTGAATGTGTAGCCTATTGTTTTCCATAGTTCTCTATTTTACAAATGAATGTGGAATTAGAGGCACACTGCCACTGGTAATATCGCGCTCTGCTTATTATCATATTGAAATAACCCAACCAGAATGTAATTACTGTTGCACCTGAAAATGTCTCTTCTGTTATTGTGACACTCTGCATAATAACAATCACATTTATCAATCGTACAACTTATTTCCACCTCACATAAATAAATGTCACTTTGTGAATTAATAGTATAACATTAGAAAAATTCTATACAACAGTATGGACATCATCTCACATAAAGTACTTTGCGAAAGACTTCTAGTCGACACGTTTGTCATTGATTTTATTACTTATTTATTGTTTTAACACCTCAGTGTTTTAACTTGTTATTGTCTGCAGTTTTGCTTTGAAGTGATATTAAAAGCGCTTGAATGCAGTCAGACATTGTGTTTTCATTGGTTTCCTTTTCTTGTAGTTGATTTTGTTTGCAATTCATTAAAGTAGAATACCAGTTAATCATTTTTGGGATTGATATAATCATGTTGAAAAGTGACTTTTAGTATTCTAATTATCCCTTTCTGCTGTGTACCACAATCCAGTATAATATAAATATAAAATATATTGGTTTCTGTTTAATCTAATTTAGAATATAGTTATTTTTTTGAGACAGACTTTGTTGACAGTGTGTTTCTTCTATTTGTCATGATTCAGATAAGTGTGTCATTCCACATGTGATCAGCAAATACAAGCACATTTTTCAATTTTTCCACTAAAAGTGACAACATTAAGATAGGCAAGTCCATTACTGTAATCTCCAAACAACAGTTCTGTTTAATTATTTTCAGGGATATAAGGTATTTATTGAACCCACAAGTGCATACTTTATTGATTAAAGCAGGTTTAAATAAATTGTAACATTTTGTGAATAGTGTTAAGTGTAACCATAGTTGGACAATTTAACATAGATGTGGTTAAGAATGATTCTCAATCTCTTGCAATGCAATGGGCATATTGTACTAGGAGGCTGAATTCAGAAATACCTATACACTACACTAGCTGCTTTGTCAAACTTACCTCCACAACATAACGTTTCCCAAGTTCCCATGAGTGTAAGACTCAAGTAGAGTCCTATTACCTGTAACCAAGGAAGTTAACGAATAGTGTTCAAGGCAAAATGGGCTCTATCTGTGTCAGTGAAAATGTCCCACCTTACTTTAACGCCAGTTAAAGTTCTTAAAGTGCTGACGGGACTTTAAAGTCCCATTTACCAAAAGAGTAAACCAAAATGTTGTCCTAGTCTCATGTATACTCAGTAAAGGAGTTCCTTTTTAATAATATAACTTCATTTTGCATTTTTCAACTCTACAAAAATAATTCAGGACTGGAAGGGTTATGAAAAGGTTGTTATTCTAACATATTTTTAAAGCCTTGTACTTGAAGGAGTGAGAGAAAAGTCCATTCACTAGAGGTGTTTGCAGAAAAATCATGCTTCTAATATAACATCAGGCCCTCATGCCTTGTAAATGAATAGCCTATGTAAAAGCCATTGGGCATTGCATTTATAATTATTTTTGTGATTTATTTTAATAAGCATTTCACAGTGCGAACTGGGTATGTAAGGATAGGGCAGAGGGGCTCTCGTTAAACCCTGTGATTGGCTGAGACTCCATGCTGCGTGGGACCTGAAGTAAAAAGAAAGCATGCAGGTTTGATGAGGTAAGATAGTGCATGAGCTGCGATAGGATAGAGTGTGGCCGGGGATCCGCTCTGAATCACGGCGGTGAGAACCCACCCTATTAAAAGGAAGGTAAGCAGATGCCTGGACCTAATGTAGGGGAAGTGAGATTCACTTGCCACCCAAGAGGGACCGATGTGAAAGAAACATGCAAAAATGTGTTGGAGGGGAGGAGGAGGAGGATGTCAACGAAACACTATACAATGGGATTGCAGGTGATCAGGGCTTAAATAGGTAATTAGAGACTAATTGACTTGAAATTAGAGATCCCTAGTTGCATGCCCCCTGAATTGCGCTATGCTATATTTATTCAATCCTTGGACCAGACAGACTGCAATTTGCCTTTCTACCAAAACAGATACAGTATGTGCTCAAGCCACCAGAACTTGTTTCATAAATGCCAACTTGACTATAAATTCCCTGACCTCATATTTGATTTTCACTGGCTGCACAGCTAACCTTCATAAACCTGATGCAACAGGGGGTGAGCCAGACTCTAAGTTCTCTCAAAAGAAACACCTGCTCAGTAAGTATAAATAAAGATCTAACCATCTACTATGGTTTAAAGCCACAAGCTTAGGAAACACAAATATTTTCTCCTGTTTCCTTTGCCAGTGTAGAAGGGGGAGATTGAAAGACCTGCCAACATAAATTGTTAATCAAACTATGCGTTTATTGTGTAGTAATACATACACCATACACTGAAAAGTAGACCAGTGCCTGTGTTTTTTTTTTGGTTAATTAATGTATTTTAGGGGTTAGGCATAACAAGTTTGTTTACAATATAAAAAATATTATTAGTATAGTTTTGTTCTATGACAAATCAAGCAGTTTGTCGGTGCGTGTAAAGTCAAAGATATTAAGTCAAAGAAACTAAGTAAACAAATAGTTTTGGAGTTGGGGAACATTGTCAGAGCAGAAGGAAACAAGTTTTCTTCCAGGACAACCTTGTACTTGACTTGATTCATGCGCCCTTCACAAAGACAAAACTGCCCGATTCCAGCCTTGCTGAAGCACCCCCAGATGAGTCCAGTTTTCAGCTTTGCCCAACACCTGGTCATCTAATGGTTTGACGGAGACCTGGAGAGGCCTACAAGCCACAATGTCTTGCACCCACTGTGAGATGTGGTGGAGGATCGATGATGATCTGGGAGTGCTTCAGCAAGGCTGGAATCAGGCAGCTTTAGCATGAATCAAGCCAAGTACAAGATGGTCCTGGAAGAAAACTTGCTTCCTTCTGCTCTGACAATGTTCCCCAACTCTGAGGATTGTTTTTTCCAGCAGGACAATGCTCCATGCCACACAACCAGGTCAATCAAGGTCTGGAGGACCACCAGATCAAGACCCTGTCATGGCCAGCCCAATCTCCAGACCTGAACCCCATTGAAAACCTCTGGAATGTAATCAAGAGAAAGATGGATGGTCACAAGTCAAACAAAGCCGAGCTGCTTGAATTTTTGCGCCAGGAGTGGCATAAAGTCACCCAACATCAATGTGAAAGACTGGTGGAGAGCATGCCAAGACGCATGAAAGCTGTACTTGAAAATTAGGTTTATTCTACCAAATATTGATTTCTGAACGCTTCCCAAGTTAAAACATTAGTATTGTGTTGTTTAAAAATGAATATGAACTTATTTTCTTTGCATTATTCAAGGTCTGACAACACTGCATCTTTTTTGTTATTTTGACCAATTGTCATTTTCTGCAAATAAATGCTCTAAATGACGATATTTTTATTTGGAATTTGGGAGAAATGTTGTCAGTAGTTTATAGAATAAAACAAAAATGTTCATTTTACCCAAACACATACCTATAAATAGTAAAACCAGAGAAACTGATAATTTTGCAGTGGTCTCTTAATTTTTTCCAGCGCTGTATGTGTATGTGTGTGTGTATATATATATATATATATATATATATATATATATATATATATATATATATATATATATATATTAAAACACAGTTGTCCAATGCAAATATAACTTAAATAATACCCAATGTGGAAAGAAGACATTATAAAAATGGCTGACCCTGAAACCTACCATGACACTTCTAACAGCTGGTTTCACAGACCCCAATTAGCACTAACCTTGAACTATCCAATGTTACGCCGAGATTAGGGTTGCGATTAATGCTGTTATATATGAAACTAGCTGTAAAAGTTAAATGCGTTATGTCCTGACAAATGCCCATGGTAAAGCACAGATGAGCAGGATAAATAATAATAATAATAGCTTGGTAAATACATGGTATAAACAACATCGTGTAACAATTATTTTTTTTTTGTTCCTGGGTAGTAAAATGACTACAAAAGATTTAGAAGTGAGTAGTTTTGAGATTTACGATTATACTGTATTTACAGTATAGTCGTAAATCTCGAACAACTACTCACTTCTAAATCTTTTGTAGTCATTTTTGTATTACTTTAGTATAAATACATGTTAATTTGGATTCATATGTTGTTTTTTTCTGACTTTGAACCAAAAGACACACATTTGCCCGTTTTCCCATTGGATTTCAAAATATCACTGTCCTGGTCACAAAAGCAAAGTTTGTGGGGAATAATAGCCATTTTCTATACTTTTGAGGCATAAGCAATTAGGAAATAACACTTACTACCCAGGAACAAAAATTGTGTTACATAGCGCAATCAAACACAAACAAGAAAGAACCTGCCATCAAGGGCCTTCTATCACTGTGTGTCAGATTTACTGTCTTGCCCATTATGACTGAAATTGTCTTACAGTAGAAAAAGTCAGGGAGCTGTTGGTCATGTGAGGGATGCTCATTTGCATAAAGGTGTCTGCTACATGCAAAGTATACAGAACTAAGTTTTCATCAAGGAGAATCCACAATGATTTAATGAACTGTGATGGGCGCTCAGGACCCGATGACTGTCATGGGCTTTCAGGGCCAGAGTGAATGATAAATTTGGCTGGAGGCTGGGTGCTCGACGGCTACCTGTGCGAGGCCGGCTGGAAAAACATGAACAGTTATATGCATCCCAGTGCCACAGATAGGAAGTGGCTATGGGCCAGCTCCCCCCAGGACAAAGCACGCTGCAAGGTGCTGGCTGGGGAGGAGGAAGCTGAAACAAAAGAAGCGACATGGGAGAATAACACATGAAGTCTTTATGTGCTTGCTGATGTTGGTTAAGGGTGGATTCTCTTGGCAGAAAATCAAACCAGTTTACAAGTCTTGCTTGGTGTGGAAAGGATGCCTTGTGGGTGACCAGGAAAAGACACACACAGCACTGGGGTAAGAAAAGTGCTGAGGCGCACATTTTATTATAAAGTAAATAAATGGTTTAAACAAAAAAAACAAACAAAACGGCACAGTGGCCAAAACAAATACAAAACACAAAGCAAAGTGGACACTAAATAAAACAAGTATCGCACTGATGTGAAGCCGGCACACATAGTAATTGTTAATTAATTCTTTAATTTCAATTCTTACTGTCTTGCTCTCTCGCTCCACCTCTGAACACCCAACCCCGTTCAACCAAAGCTGCAGGTTTATATACATGTAACCAGTTAGCAATGCATTAATCAATCTGAAGACAGTCACATTCTACACAAGTTTAGCATGGATGGGGAATTTTAATTTTAATACCCCATCACACTTGGTTTTATAAAAGCATGTATAATTTACATGTTTAAAAACCCATCACCCACTGGCCAACTCAAGTTTAACATCAAAAGTACCTTTTTGCCAAACCGACACAGGGAAAGGTATTTTTGCTTTCAGAGCCTGGGATAGTGCACTGCTTCTCTTGAGCAGGCACATAGGCTCAGTGCTTTTGAAAACACCCATATTACTAGGCTCAGTTGTATTCTTTAATATAATATCTATAAAATGGGCCAAATAAAAAAAACAAACAAAACATCTTATTATTCTAACTTGGCTGTTTTTGTGTAATGATTAGGTCACTTCCCCATTTTTGCTATTTTTTTACTTCTGTGAACACTTTTGAGTGTTGAACCAACGCCTCCTGGATGGACTAATACCTGAATACAGTGCTTCAGGTCTTCAGTGCTTCTAGGCCATGCTGACTCCACAAATTGCTATTTTATCTTATACAAACTTGTCTTGAGTGACTGATTTGGATGCTGTCACACTGTAACCACCAAGTGACCATGGTAATATACTACTTGTAGTAAATAGCTAAAACAATTAATAGAAGTGTTCCCGACTACAAATTGCATTCCCTAGTTCACCTCAATTTCTTCTAGTATGCTGAATTTCATGAAGATTTGTAGTCATTGTAGTGGCTAAAACCATTCAACATTAACCCTGGGTACAAGCATATTTACATAAAGTGTACAATACTGTAGTTCATATTTTACATACAATTTGACACCTATATATTTTAAAAGCACAACAATCAAACTGTATGTCGAATATTAGATATATTATTATTATATACAGTGCATATGATTGCTCCCTAGTTTTAATAATGGTCTCAGAAGTTTCCATAATGTTCAATATGATAAAAGAATATAAAGTGAGTTTTAAATTGAAGTGGCCAGTCTTGTCAAACAAGCTTATTCAATATTTTGGTGACAACATATTTAAATGCTCTCAATGGAATACACTTTATTCCCATCTACAAATACAAAAACAACAACAAAAAAAAACAGTGCATGCACATACAGAGGGTCCTCATAATCATGTAAGAATCACACAGTAGCTGAAAGGTTACAAATATGTGTATAAAACAGAGAGCTTATCGTATAGCCAAATGCAATCCGAAAGTCTCTAAGAGGCTAGCAGTGTATGATAAAAGTTTGGTGAAGACTGGTGCAAAATCATATTCACCATGTGAGACTGACCGACGGACATGATCAGCCTCTATTTAAAAAAAAAGAAAACACTGTCAATAGGGTGTGAGCAACCATGATGGCACTGATGCCTGCAAGCAAAACTGCAGTGAAGGCACCATTCTTTAAAGATTGCCACCTCCAGCTCTTTCAGGGACGTCGGTCAGTTATGGAAATCTGTTGCCAAGTCTGTTATCGAGAATGTCCCATACCTGAGTCATCACAACTGTAGGCTTCAGATCTCGTTACAAAATGTCATAGCATTGCAAAATTTCATAGCATAGGAGGAACACAATCATTTGAATAGCATGAAACTAGAATGAAATTATTAATAGCCTTGCTGTTATTCTGCTATTAAATTGGTTTCTGCAACTCTTTCAGTGAGAGTATAATTACACCTAATTTTAATAGGAACAGTAGTGAGTGTGTACAATCAATATGGTTAACAATGTATGTATTTATCTTCCACTAAATGGCCTCATGAGACCAAAAGTCTAAAAGAGGCCTTAAGGCACGACTAGAGCAGTTACTCATGCAAACCAAATCCAAAGTTCTTACTGAAAATCAAATTAAAGGTATTGTATTCCGCAGGGTTAAGTCCAGAATGCACATACATTGAAAAGTATTACTCCAAAAACCAGAAGGCTGGTGTATAAAGAAGGAAGCCATATCTTCAGCTCTGTACATATGCAGTTAGGACCCATCACTCCCTATTAACAATTTCAGCTGTAAAACAAGTAAACATTAACAGCTCTCCAAGCATAGATGGAGCAGTCCAAAACACAAATGTTCCTTGTAAAAATATGTCACCATTTCAGAGAAACAACCAGTATTAGAAAATGAGAGAATATTCTAGTGAAACTCCAGGAATATTCCCTAACACTATATACCATAACATTAACATAGGCCAATTTACACTGTGTCCCATATACTGTATTGGCAGAGAAAGTCAGATCGCTCTTGTCAGTACTTGTCATTAAATCCTTACAGTTGCCCAGGCAACTATGCTGTTGTTCACATGAGTGATGTATAGCTAGAGTGCAATATGGCAATCTATGTATAGCGTTTGGAAAGGATATAGTTCCTAAATGCCATTTTCACTTTTTACTCTTTTGCAGATTCAGTATACAAATACTGATTTGTGCTATATGTATCATAACCAGTTGTTCCTTGCTTCCAAGAAATGTTCATAATTCATATTTTAATCAAACTGTATGCTTTATACAGGTGCCATAACCCTGTGCTACAGTGCGTTGTAAACACACTTTATACTGCAACAAACTGTGTGGAAACAACTTAAAGGAAGGAACAGTTAAGATGCAGCTTTATTCAAATGATTACTCCCTTGTTATTTGTACTTCAAATGGGTCTGTAACATATTTTTTGTGGCAGAACACAGTATAATGGCTTTAAATGAGTTAAAGTGAATACAGTCTTTAAAACCAAACCCTCCAAAGTAAGAAAAAAAACAAAGGTTGTTCATCCAGATTTGTAAATCACTCAGTGATAAAACAGGTAGTAAAAACAAGATAAATAACATTCTTTGTAAAAAATTTGACTAGAAGCCTTACTTCAGACTATTACTTTAATAAGAAAAACCATACTTGTGAGAATGTACAAAATAAAGTTGGGTTCATAAAAGGACCCTGGTTTGTGGGTGTCTCGTTTTTCATATTTCAATGATCAGCTTGTAGCAGTGATGTCACAACAGAGGTTTGATTTCAGAGCTATCCACATCAACTCTTATGTTTAATCCGTAAAACAAAAATAAAATGGTTAAACTGATAATTACACATGGGATACACAGAGAACATGATGGTTTAAATTGGCTTCAGTGTTTATGCCTTCCCTCACTCATTTATTGGTTACCCACTTAGAACCATACTTGTATCCTCTTTTTATCTATGATGTTACCCTTTAATCTTTCAATTGATATGTTTATACTGTTAATTTTACCCAACTAGAACCAAACATGTTCTCTTAAGCACTTTCAATCTGTTTTGTGTTTCATATTGTAACATTAACTGGATTGCACTGAACTGAATTTGTAGCCGACATCAACTAGTTAACAGGGAAGCGCGGTGTACTGAGGGCAATAGTAATGTGACAAATAATATACGTACTGTAGTGTAAGAAAAGAACAGTTTGAGGTAACAGCATCTACACTTGACTGCTCCACTGACTTTAGGGACTGTTTGTTCTAATTCTGAGGCCCACCTGCACAAGCTAAGATGAAGTTGTGTCAACCAAATGGAAAGAGAAAGCCACTTGGGGTAATTTTCTATTGAGGGGAAATACATAGCTTGGTATTAACAGTAAATTGCTTCAAATGTAATTGGTGGATTCTGTGGCTCCAATTTTGAGTTATTACAATTGTCTCAATCTCCCTTTAGCTGGCCTTGAGACTAACAGCCCTCCCCCTTCCATCTAAATCATGTGGCAATGTAAGCTTTTAAATCTGTCATACCCAGTAGAGCAGGTGGGCTAGTGTTGAACAGTCACATTATTGCATAATCTGTTCAGTCCCACTTAGGATACCCCAGACAAGCTGAAAGCAGCTCATGGCAAGATCAAGGCATAGTTAGAGAAAAAGTACCCTGATTTGGGAGTGTGACAGAGATCAAATGGCACTTGGTGTTAGATCTCCCTCCTGACCTGAGAGGGTACTAGATAAAAGGAGCAGAGTACCCTGGACTAAAAGGCATGACACTTTATTCCCGTAGGTAGGTGAAAGTCGGACGGCTAGAAAAGGGACTGAGCTACGGTACCCGAACTCTGTGACCAAAATGGGAAATAGCGTGGCATCCACAGATTGGAGAAGTGGATGCACTCGTTAACCAAGGGGTCATGAGGGAGGGTATAAAATAGGGGCATAGCAAAGTAATCTGTTCCTTTGTAAATGGTTAGAAAGACCTAAAAGGAGTCCCTGCATTTAAAAGAAACTGTTACTTTTCAGCATCAAACCCAGACACCAGCACTTCACTTTCCACTAGGAAAGTATTTTCACCACAAGCATTTAATTCACGCACCATAGGAACTGTGTCTGTGTCTTTGTGTTTTGTGTGGGTGATAAAACTGGACTTTTGGTTGCAGGTCAAACCTGTGGGATTATACAAACTGAAGTGATACACACCTTTGTATCTTGTTATTTACAGGTATTCGCCATAAGGCTCTGGACATTGTAAACCATTTCAGTAAACACCCTTGCCCCTTTTTCATAATTGTCTGTGTGATTTGTACCTGCACTGCACTCACCTGTATCCTTATAGAAAGCCTTATACAAAGCCTTATACAACTATGGGTAATGTTAGATGCAGGCAATCGTCGACTTAAATTTTTACATGTATCTTGAGAACACAAAAAGTTATTCCATATACTGTAAATCAGTTATGTTAATAGGTTTACTGTGTGTCTTTTTGGAGTTGATTTGCGCTATTAAATTATTGCTTACAGACAGGCGCTCGTTTGAGACTTGCTGCCTGCTAGGCTTGGCTGAGGGGAAGGGCAGCAAGTGATTGGCTGTGCTGGTCATCAATCAGCAGGTGGGCGGGTCTTGACAGAGTTATGCAGCATAAAAACATCCAGTGGAGATGGCTCTGGGTGACTGCAAAGCCATGCTACAGGGGGGAGCTGTGTATACTCAGGAGGAGAGCGTCCGCTCTGCAGGAACGACAGCTATGCAACCCTAAAACTGCAAGCGGTGCTTGTGAAGGCAATGCTCAGCCAAGGCTGTATGAAGCAGTAAGAGTCATTGTATGAATACCGGCTCATCAGTAGGTTAGTTTAGGGGGTACTAATCCCATGTAATGTATAGCGAGGGTTACGTAGTGTAGTCTGTTCCTGGAGTGGGACACCTCGTTTATAAGTCTAGCGCTTGCCCTGTGTGGCACCTTTTATTTGTAGTTTTTGTACTGTGTTTTATTTTTGTAAAGCTTGCTGTATGTGTACTCTGTGTGCTACCATCGCTGGTAATGTCACATGACCCCTTTATTTATTTACTTTTGTATTAATAAATCCTGTGCGTCTGTGCTGGCGTTTCAACTCCATGTCTCTGTCATGCACATCAACGGTTACCCAAACATGTGACACAAGCACCCTGTCAGACACCAACACTAATTTGCTTACCTAATGCCAGCAAGGTCTTAAATATCACTATGCATTTTATTTACATCATAGTCATCAACTTTTCTGTCATACTGATGCTCTAGAAATGGCCTTTCTCGAGAAATCTTTCTTGCATGAAAAAGAGAAACCTGCTCTTCACCGAGGAGTCCCTGGGCAGTCTTTATATAATTCATTTGCACACATCCTACTTCAGTTCAGTTTCTCTATGACTTGTTTCCCCATTAAGTTTCCAACAAATTTAAAAAAAAACAAAACAAAAAACACAGACCTTCATGTGATGTCTATCAACGGGTTTTTGAACAGGACAAAGCCTAGTGGTCTTAAAGTCAGTTACTATTGCTACTTCTGTAATGAAATCTGGATAGGAAACAACCCATAGGTATGATACGGTGGGATGCAGGCTTCAAGAGGAAACATTTTTGATTAATTCCAGTAACATAGGTTATCAGTTTTTCTATAAGACAGTCTAGAAGTAAAACTGAGCACTATTAAATGGAAGGATAATTGTAATCAATTTTATCTATGTGCTAAATTGCTAACATATTTTACATTCTATTTTTCATTATGGAATTAACCTAACATGTTCATTTGCCAATTGTATACCACCCACAGTAAATGCCACAGTACCTCCAATATGGACACCAGGGCTTTAAGATGAGACTGATTTAACAAAGATTAGTGAAGAAAATATCATTCTTATTAGTTATCAAAATGCCTTCACAATTGTAAATGAAATCCCTGAAAATTTTTGTTTAAGGTAATTAAGATTTTTAGGTAAATAATGAAATGTTTTTAGACTGCTGTTGATTTCTTTTGTAAGTATCGCCAATGGCCTACAAAAAGTGTACTGCAGCAAAACAAGGGTAGAAGCACATAATGTAAGCTTCATCCTTATAGATGAAACAGCTTTAACACATTTAAGCCTATAATATATACAACAATGCACACTGAAACTTAAGGTACCTATAAGAATATTGTTTGGGGCCATCTTATGTCATGTTAAAAAAATACATTTTTTGTTTAGAAAAAACAAAACACCTATGCGCAGAACTTGGAATGACCTTGGTTCATCACATGTAGATGGTTATGAAATAAGTCCACATGTTCTATAAACACAAAAATAAACACAGCTGTAGAGGTTCTTACACACAGATGTTGAGAATGGAAAGAAGAAGTTGGATTTCAAATCATTTCAGATTTTAAGAAGCTAGAGCTTAAAGAAGTCCCCCTTTGGTAAAGTACTGTACAGCATAAGTTTCTGTGTAAGACTACAATACAATTACTGACACATACATTTAAAAGACAATTTGGTTGAACATCAGCACTTGTTAACTATTCGTACACGACTGCCCACTTTATAGAATCTTGATCTTTATAGAATTGCCACCATTTCCTGCCTTTTGCCACAATGAACCAAAAGCAATGCCAACAGAAAGTACACCACCTTACTGTCCGTAAACTGAATGACCAATTTTATAATTTTCTATTTTGTTTAGTGACTGCATAATCTTTTCTTAAAGTTTAAATAAAAAGTGTTATATTTGGAAATGTGATAGATTCTTAACCACTGTGGTAAGAATTGACTGAGAATGATAGAGTGTTTATCAGTTTGAGTTTTTTTTTTGTAAATAATGCTGTTTATTTTAATGCACTCCAGGCTTGCTGTCTTCAGATCCTGAAGCTGACTTAATCAGAGCAATGAAACGAGAGACCTGAACCGAGAAACCTTAAAAATTAACAAAAAACAAACAAACAAACAAAAGGCTCTCAGCCTACAATAACAGGACACTTAGTTATCCTTCTGATATTAACTTTTCAAAATAATAAATACTGTATATTCACAGAGTGCACCACTACTCTTTCCCAGGTCTTGTCAGAACCATTCCCTCTTGGGTGTGAGGCCTTCACAGACATTTATACCTGTACCAATGACTAACCCCTCCCTTGGATTAGTCCAATATTTAAAAAAAATAAAATAAAACCATTCTTCAAAGTAATATATTTTACATTTAAATACCTGGATTTGTCACTTCACAATAAATCAGTTACTTTCCCTTTAGTTTTTAAATCTTAATAAACATACTTTAGCTATAATTATAATATAACTCACCATTTTAAATCCCCCCCCATTGACTAGCATGGGTGTGCGAATATCCACAAAAATGATGCACATCTGCACACGCACTTCCAAGATGGTAGTGCCCACCTCCTCTCGTCATGCCAGTTACTCTGCATTTAAATCACTGTAGTATAGCAGCAGTAAAACAGTGATGGAGTGTGTATTTTTCTCTCCATCACAAAATTACTGAGTAATTATATAATGATCTGGAAAGCAGAACTGAGACCTGGGTAACATGCATCTGGAGAACACCACAAGTCATAAAACATGCTGTTGCAGACACTGAAGTGTTGAATATACGTCAAACTTAGAACTGGCACTAACCAAGCCTTTAATCACTTTCTCATTAGTACAGCATCAGTCTCACAATTCCTTTGTGATTTTGCTGTTGAACTTTTAGTTTTCTCCCTTTGTTCTCAGGTGAAATTATTTTGTCCATAACAATATTATTTCCTGTGCCACTGGTAATAGGACTCCTTAAATCTATATGTGAGGCTCCAGGGGGTGGAGGCCCAATCATTGCTACACAGGAATTAGATTGATAGGTGGCAAGATACATTATCATTGAGTCAAAATGAAAATACAGGCTGGCAAACTAGTGAGCATAATACATTATATTAATACAGTCTATTGTATTACCAGATTGAGCTTTTACAAAATCATACAAAGATTTAGACAAGATTCAAGCTTGGGCTGACACATGGCAGATGCCATTTAATGTGAATAAATGCAAAGTCTTGCGCAAAAACATGAGCAGTAACAAAATAGAGGAAGCTGTGTATGAAAAGAACTTAGTGGTAGTAGTGGATGAAACTCTTAAGTCAACTTAATAGAAGCTATAAAAAAGGCAACTAGAATGTTAGGTTAACCAAGCCAAATCTAGAGAAGTTATGTTAAAATTATATAATACACTGGTACAACCACACCTAGAATACTGTGTACAGTTCTGGTCCACATATTATAAAAAATCCTTGGAAATACATGTCATATTAAAATGGACTGAAAGAGCTGAATCTATCTAGCCTAGAAAGAAGATGAGTCAGAGGTGACTTAATATTTTTCAGAAGTCACAGAAAACAAAAGCTGAAGAAGGGCTTATTCAGAACCGAGGGGAGAAGGAGCTTTTTCACAGAAAGGGTGCTGAACCATTTGAACAGGCTGCCGGACAAAGCTGTTGAAGCAGAGTCTCTCAGGTCCTTCAAGAATAGACTGGATGCTGTCTTGAACAATATTGTATAACCCTCTTTGACCACAATAAGACCTTTAGCTAGCTACCCGGAGGAAGGCCGATCCAGCTAGTCACGGATTCCTACAGATTTCATTTCCCCTACTAACCTGGTTAGGGGTTTTTGTTTTTCCTCTCCCGAGTACTAACGGATCACGCTTGCATCAAAGTGAGTGACCATAGGTGGGCGGAATGACCTTTTCTCTGTCTTGAATTTCTCATGTTCTTATATTCTAGTAAATGTAATTAAACCTCTAATTTGAATCTGCCTAGCAATCAATTGCTTTAGTGAGTGATCTTTCACAAATTTTGGCATGAAACAAACATTTACACATGAACTTTGCACTGGGCAGCATACATTTCAGGTATGAATGCTTTTATTACCTTTGCTTGAACACTTCATTTTATGACAATATAAAAATTACATTTATAAGGTTTTCAGTAAAACAAGTTACTTACGGTTGGTGAATGAAATTAAATCTGTTCATATCACTGCTTTTTAGTTTCTAAAAGAAAAAGAAAAAAATAGCAGATAACAAATCCACAAACAGATTTCATACAAACTAGAAAACTAATTATCATATACCAACAAACAACTGCCAATGTAGTATTTTTTGAAAAAACTTGTTTTTATATATCTATATATATATACAATATATATATATATATATATATATATATATATATATATATATATATATATATATAAAACACAGAAGTCTATAAACCTGATTGTAAAGTCACCTGGTCTTGCATTTATTCTGTGAATGTTATTTTAACCAGATTTGCCAAGGGGTGTGGGAACTGTGACACTGTTTAGGTGAAATTACCCAGGAAATGCAGGCGTAGCAGATTTCCTGGGAAACAAAGCACAGAAACTAAGAACTTTTTGTAACCTAGTGTAGCATCGAATACCATGTTTTAAAATGAAAATACTTGTTTGCTGCAACATTTTTTTGAAACAAAACATTTGAGTTAATGAATGGAAGTGAAGGCCAGCTAATGTGTATGAAATTATTTTGTTTTAACTACAACCACTTTAAGCAGCACAGGAGATCAAGACAATCCCCTATTCACGGACTGTATGATTCAGTTCAAATTGATTTCCTACTAATGCTTTTATGGTTTGTTTTGAATTGTTTTGATCTATACTGCATAAAACATCTTTTAAAATACAGCTCAATGTTTCTACAATGTGACTCTGTGACGTTGGTTGTTTTGCAATAACATTTTATACATAACAAAGAAAACTGTCACACTGCACATCTTAGGATGCTTTTTGGTCATTATAGAACAAAGATTCCAGGCAGCAATTATAGAATTGTGGTCCTCTTGTGTTAAAGAGTAATGGTGCAGATGTGAAATATGTTGCAAAACTAAAAAACAAGCAATTTTAAGGACCCAAAAGTGTGCAAAGTGAACTAGGATAAAGGTCCATGAAGGCAAAAACCTAAATCCTGAGAGAGTGCCAGACTAGAGTTAATATTAAAGTGGGGGTTGTGCAGGTTAAGGGAGGTTAAGGGATCTCCACAACAAGGCAAGTAGAGCGGAAATGACAGGAAACAGCTTCCGTAACCTGAGAGCTGTGGCCAATCTAGGATGGTGGGATTGTATCCAAAAGAAAATGTTAAGGGAGCAGTATTAAATCACTTCAAAATAAATATTAAATTTCCACTGTGCTTAATAACCTCATAACATAATAAATAATACCCCCAAACTCAATGCGGGGACTAATCAAATGAATACTGTTGAATAATTCTGTTTGGTCTTCCTTTATATCAGAGAAGGAATCCCCCAAAATCTTCTTCTAGAGGTCTACAGGTGTCAGTTTCACTTTCCCTCTTTCCTGTACTTTGTCTTGGTAAACCGACAAAAAACAGTCATCCGCTCTCTGATTGATTTCTACTCTGTGGCTAGCTTGGCCGAAGCCGGCTTCGTGGTGCAGAGCAACATGCTAAAAGCAGCATCAGGTCTCTGCATTGTCTAGGAGGAACAGCATTGTGTTGTCCTATTAAAATATATATTTTTTGTAAATGTTTAACTTTTGTTTGTCAATAAGGAAAGTTTCTCTCAGACATTATTGACGGGTGTTGAAAACAGGACACGTTGAAGGTGTGACAGAAACTGGTGAAAGGACCTTGTGCATGTTTAAAGAAGTTTCAAAGTTGCATTGCAAAGTTGTGCTGAAAAAGAAAAAAAAATGCAATACATCTTTTTGATGTACAAAAGGCACTTGAATGGCCTAGCCTGGGTTAAACATGTCTATGGCAGGCCACTAGAACAGAACCTCAGCTCCTGAACTCATTTTAGCTCAACTATATCAAAAAGTGAAAAACAAAAATCAGTTTGTTTGCAATAAGAACAACCCGTGATGATTGCAAAGAGGTATATTCTTTTATATCTTATTTTGATGATCAAGAGTTCCCTAAAAAACTGAATACACTTCTATAGCACCACCTACAGGATTTTTTTATGTTTTAAATTTGTGTTTAATTATTTTTGCAGCACAAAATGCCAATATGTCAAACTCCAAGAAATTATACTCTTACAAAAGTGGTAATATTGAAAACATTTGTGATCTTGTATTGAAAACATCAAGGTTCTTGATCCAATGATTTTTTGTTCGTTTGTTTTACTAATGACAGGAAAAACATCTAAACACTTTAAACAAGTATGTTCATAATATCCTCCATATGGCTGCAAATACAAGATTAGAGCCATTAATATGCATATGTTCTTCCATATACTGTGACACTCTCAATAATGTAAATTACGCTTATAAGTTATACAAATGTTAGGTAGTGGAAAAGACTTGCAAAAGCGACCTGGCAAAAAATCAGATGGCCATGAGAGTACACTCATTTAACAAAAGAAAGCAAAACATGATTTTTAAAGAAATAACAGTAGGGTTTCCATTATATCTGCTATGAACAGCAACCCACTGGCACGCCTTAATGAGCCCCCACTGCTTCACAACTGAGAACAAAAGCAAGCTGCAGTCTCTTATATCCAGCTGCCTTGCAGGTGAAGCAACTTGAATCACCTGATTGGCAATTGGTCAACAGATCAGGGTCAGTTGATCTTAACAAACAGGATCAATTAACACCCAGCTAGTTAAGACTACAACATTTCTAACTATATACAGAAGCTGTTCTCCAGATAAAGCAAACACTATAAATCAACCCGTCACGTATTTGTCTAAATTCAAGTAGATATTTTCCTGTGTACTGATACCATCCCATGCATGGGACATATGGTACAATAATAAAGTTAAAAAACAAACCGATATCTTATTTATGTTTACTAGTAGCACCTGAATACTAGTTAATATGTCATGTGTCTGGTGTCTTATTATAAGAGACATAATGTCCCACTGTTTGAGCAACCAGAAACCCTCAGACACCAGAGCAAGTTACAATACAATTGGTCTAAGTATCAGTGAACTGATGCAGGCTCCTCCTCTTTACCCCAGTCACTACGAATATTGTATGTGTCAGCAGCTAGTAATAATAGCAGCTGTCCCCAATAGGCCACCCAACAGGCCAGTAATGCACCAGGTCTGTGTTCCAGTGCACTTTCACAGCAGGGGCCTGTCAATAAAAGTTTATTGCTAGATACCACGGCAACAGCATAATTACAGAGATAAAGTCAAAGGGTCATATTTACTGAGCTTTATCTGATGAGTGTTTGTTAAACGTCTGTTTTTATGAACAATATACAGTTTGAACTGTATTACACAATTGCTCTTAAAGCTGATAACAGTTTAAATGAACATCAGACAGCATTTTATTGAGTTAAAACATTACAAATAGGGGCCAGTGATTTCTATGTAAAGTATCTAAACATACATATATTTATATATACTGTGTGTATATATATATATATTAGAAATAATTAGGTCTTAGGAATTAACAGTTTAAGGATGGGTTATTTTGATCCACTGTTAAGATCAATAAAATAGAACACAATTATAGTAATAAAAATTAAAAAATAGCGAACAGTTTGCAGTATAATATGCAGACTAGTGTACACAATTATTATAGAAATCATGGCAAATGTATTTTTAGGCTCAAAATAAAAAAATCCCTTTAGAAATGGTGTGCCCCAGAGTGACCCAAGACAATTTAAAAAAAAGTGTATGTGCCACACGAGAAAATAAAATCTCTCCAAGGCAACTAGTTTTCACAGGTGCTGGATATCAAATTTAAAGTATGCCCTTCCTCATAGTACCTGCGGGTGGTGCTCTAAACCAAATACTGGACAGTATAGAAATATGAGAAATGTTTCATTGTTTATAAAGAATCATTTAAAAAATATGGAAGTCTGTTCACCCACAAAAAGTAATTATTCAGGGCCACAATTTTTTGGAAATTAGTAGTTTAAGGAGGCGGCCAACAGATAAGGGATTGTGTCAACAGGACAACAAGAGTAACATTCCACATGGTGTTTGTTGCATAAACCTTGTGGATCATCTAAGCTAAACTAGTTCTGTTTAGAAGGGTCATTATTACCCTATAACACACCTAGTGGTAATCTAGACCGACTGAGGTTCCTTGTGTTATTTGGCTGTTTTATGGTGCTATTCAATCAAAGTTCAGACAAATGTAGAGGCATCATGAACATACCAGAAACATGTGTTCACATTCAAAACATTAACGTTTTAAAGACATACCATACCAGTAGTCACTACTGTTTAACAACATTGCTGTTGTTAGGCAGTCAAAAATAGAAACTATGCCAGCACGCCTTTAAATCTTTTTTTTGAGCATAGAAAACAACTCAATAATGGTAATGTTGTGTGTGTGTTACAGACACACTTGTTGCACTTTGCTATGCTTTAACTATGGAAAACCTGTACAAGTCCATATTCTGAGGTATTGGGGTATACCTTATCAATATTTAAAGTATGCTATGTCTTTCGTTGTTTATATGTTTTATTTATAATAGAACTTCAGCAGAATAAATGCCAGTAACTTTACAGTGGAATGCAGCCAGAAGTCCAAAGGTATGTGTATCAAGGGTTATTTATATTGATTGTGGTTAGCAACATAATTTCTTACCTGATGTGGACTCTCAATTCGTTATAAAGGAATGTCCAGTTTTGAAAGAAACACTTGTTACAGCAAACATGTATTTATACATACATTTAATATACATAATATATATACATATATATATACATATATATATATATATATATATATATATATATATATATATATATATATATATATATATATATATATACACACACACACACATACATACAATTCTGTTTGCAAGCCATGCTTTCGGACAGTGGTGTAATTCTTTGGTCATTTCACCTGAAGGGTGACATTTTCCCATCTCCTTCAACAATTTCTTTGCTGTCATTATTCAACTGTTTTTTTTTTTTTACTGACATGCAATAACCCAGAAGACACTACTGTGGTTTAATGACAGAGGAAGTGTGAGTGTAAGAGATACCCAGGCATGGAAAACTTTCTTTAATCTAGTCAAGTACCAGATATCATTTTTTAAATTCAAAATAAGTATTTCTTTAAAACGTATACATTTGCACATTTGAGACTGATGTAGTAACAGAAGTCCTGAAGAGCTAATATCATTGTTTTTAATGTTTTACCATACCTCTCTGGGGTTTAATGTTTTTACTATGGCAAACTTTTATAAGGGTGCTGTCTGTTCTATCTGCAGTCTACACACTATGCAACCTTTATACCTTGGAAAAAAAATCATATCTAGCCATCTATAAGCTAGGACCAACCTTCAGAATGTCCCTGACAGCATATTATATTCGTTGCCCTCATGTCACTTAATGTTGACTTATTGCTGTCTGGCTGGTGACACCCCAGTGACAATGTTCTGGCAGGTGTAAGTATTTAATAAGTTTTTAACTACAGCCTGACACTTTTTTGACCACAAATATGCATTCGGTTAGAAAAAGGAAGCTAGCCAATCACGTCTAGTAAATGCAAATGAAGGAACGTGAAGGATAGCAACAGGAAATGAGACGGAGGACGTGCCTGTCTTGCCAGCTTCTCACTCATTGTTGACAGAGGGGACATCTGATTTTACCACTGATCTTTTTGTAGATAGGAACTCGGTTTGCCTTTTGGAAGGTGGGCTGACAGCCCATTACTCAGCATACACTTTGATTACAGTGATGTATACAAAGTTCCAATCTAAGGTAACACTTTACATTGTGTATCTAATCACTATGCATTTACATAGTAGTTACTTAGTAAATACATGTGTGCTAATGCATAATAACATTGCAATTATGTATAAGCACACATGGATTTAATAAGTAATTAAGTAATAAGTGAATTCACAGTAATTAGAGACACGTGATGTAAAGTGTTACTAAATCTAATTTACATCTGCTGAGACTAAGGCGTAGATGTACTAAAGGTTGTGCCTGTCGCAATAGTCGCAAGCCAGGGTGTAATGTACTAAACACGCGCAATGAATGACTTTTTAGGGATTGCTTTGCGGCAGCAGTTTTTCTACGCAGTTCAATCTTAGATTAATATATATTTCTGGACGTTCCTGCATAAATTCTCAAAAATGGGGCAGAGTGCAAATGAGGGCTCTCAAATATTAAAATGAGATGTACTAAAGCTGCTGACAATTGCGACATGTGCAGTTGCGTCAATTTGTTCAGAACTTTTGAAAGCACGTTTTAAACAGTTGCACTTGTTGCTGGCATTTCCCAATCCAATTTTTTTCGTGTGTTGCCAGTTGTGCTGAATGCATTTTTGAGTACCTAATTTTCACTAAAGTCAGGGTATACTTACAAGCCTTGAAAACAAATTCCTATTACATTTCTGGTTTTCCCAGCGTGCTGGGAGCAATAGTCTGCACACATGTGCCACTGACCCCTCCAGCTCATTCTGACCATCTGTATAGGACCATGATCTATTGTGTGTTAATAGTCTAGACTAGTAAATAGGCCAGATTAAAAATAATAAATTAAAATAAAATACCCCCCCCCCCCCCCCTAAAATCACTGTTTCAAATTTAAATAAATAATCTTTTGTTCACATTGTACACCAATGTATACAATGCAGCAGCATGATTTATTTTTTGTTGACAGTAGGTTAAAGTAAAAAGTGCACTATGTATTCATTTGATTTTACAACTGTACTGTATCCTGTACAGGCCTACTGTACAGATTCATATGTTTACATAATGTAATGTGTAGCCTACCCAAAACACATTAATATTATTCCAGAGCAATGATTTATATTTAAAATACATCGAGAACTATAAATGTATCTGTGTGTGATTTTATTGTATTGTTTTTAAACCCGACACCTCCTTATGTAGGACAAACATATCCGGTTAGCGAGGGGCTGCTGTATGATTACACCATGTAACACATTTATTTATTTATTTTTGGTTCCTGGGTAGTAAGTGTTATTTACTAATTGCTTATGCCTCAGAAGTACAGAAAATGGCTATTATTTCCCACAAACTTTGCTTTTGTGACCAGGACAGTGATATTTTGAAATTTACCTATTTTCCAGAACATTCCAGATAGATTCAGTGCTGAGTAAACTTGGAGTAACTTCTAGAACTTTCCAGTAATATAAATAATAGTATAAACACAGGGGCCTTAAGCCCTCCAGTTCAGTTTAGTTCCAGCTGCCTAAATGGATACATATCTGCATTTTTCTGAGATGGCATCAAGAGGCTGCAATGGTGGCATTCCTGATGGGTCTCCAAGGCGGTTTTACCAAGTTTCACTGCTATCTTTGCCTTTGGGACAGCAGGGACACCAAGGCGCACTACCACAGGCGGGACTGGCCACAGCGGACCGAGTTCTCTGTGGGGAGGAACAACGTCAAGTGGGAGCCACTGGTGGACCCCCGGAAGGTGCTGATGCCACCACTGCACATCAAATTGGGCCTTATGAAACAATGTCAGAGCTGTAGATAAGGAGTTGGCAGCCTTCAAGTACCTTCAAGACTTCTTCCTTAAGCTGTCTGAGGCAAAGGTCAAAGCCGGTGTCTTCGTCAGACCACAGATAAAGAAGATCCTGGAGTGCAATGAATTCCCCAAGAAGCTCGCTAGTAAGGAGAAACCAGCTTGGAACAGCTTTGTCGCAGTGGTTCAGGGCTTCCTGGGCAATCACAAGGCCGAAAACTATGTGGAGCTGGTTGAGACTCTGGTGAAGAACTACGGCACAATGGGCTGTAGGATGTCCCTCAAAGTCCATATCCTTGATGCTCATCTTGATAAATTCAAGGAGAACATGGGAGCGTACTTGGAGGAGCAAGGCGAGAGCTTCCACCAGGATATACTGGACTTTGAACGCCGCTACCAATGACAGTATGATGAGAACATGATGGGAGACTACATTTGGGGGCTGATTCGTGAAAGTGATTTATAGTATAATCGTAAATCTCGAAAAACTACTCCCTTCTAAATCTTTTGTAGTCATTTTTGTATTACTTTAGTATAAATACATGTTAATTTGGATTCATATGTTGTTTTTTTCTGACTATGTGAACGAAAAGACTTTGTTTTCTCACTGGAAATAGGTAAATTTCAAAATATCACTGTCCTGGTCACAAAAGCAAAGTTTGTGGGGAATAATAGCCATTTTCTATACTTTTGAGGCATAAGCAATTAGGAAATAACACTTACTACCCAGGAACAAAAATTGTGTTACATAGTGTTATGAAAAGCTTTTTTGGGGGTGAAGGTTGGGGCCTCACTGTAGTATCTGCTGGGATTAAACTGTCTTTCATTATATATTAAGGAATTGGTTGGTTAAAAAAAACAAAAAGACAATGTAAACAAACTGCTTGGTAAACAAAGTAATTAATAAAGTGTTTGGGATTAAAAACTAAAAGTTGGTTAATTAGCAGATTAATTAATGTTTAAAAGGGTGTGTGTGTGTGTGTGTTTGGTGAGGGTGATAACAGGAGTTTGTGTTGGACAGTTGGAGAGCAAGTGGATTATAGTGAGACTAGAAAAACAAACTATTGGAAAAGGTATCTGGGATTACGATTTGGATTGTGAATTGGTTTTGACGACGAGGAAACAGGCTTAGCCTGCCTCGTTATTAGATTGAGACAGAACTGTTTAGCTAAGGCCCGAGAACGGGTTAGGTTTTTTTTTTTTTTAATATTGTAAACAATAAACACACTATGGCGTTTCTTGGCATTCTGTGTTTAACGCGTTTATTTGAAGAAGGAAAACAAGTGATTGGAGGGCAATCCATCACATATATATATATATACATACATACACACACACCATATACTTAACATCTGACAAATTTTAAAAAATGTAATTTCAAAATCTAACTTTAAATACTGTACTACTATTAGGACTTCTGTTAGACTTTTTGCTGTTCATTTGAGTTTTTTTTTTTAATTACATGTTAAAGATTATAATTGTGTTCATTTTTTTTTTTTTTTTTTTTTTATTATGTCTCAATCCTAAAATTCTTGGTAATGCAACAGTTTTGGACATAACTTTACTTCAGGGTCATCCACTTTTTTGTCATACTTTTAGAATTCATAGCCACAATAAGTTCAAATAGTCATAGGCTTTTCCTGTTACCCACTATGTGTATTTGAAACATGCAGCTCAGTTTATATTCTGTCGAGGGGAATACCCTGAAGAACAAAATTAGCTTCAGAGTTATCTAGATGATACACACTGAAAAGCCTGCATGTGCTGAAATAATGAAAGACACTTATATTTAAATATATATGTTTAGCCCTCTTACTGGGCAACCAGTTGATAAATCAGATTTCAGATAGTCAAAGCATAGGAAAGTGTATTCAAGCAAAGCAAAAGCACGGTAAAGCATAGGCAAGTCTTGTTCAGAATAATGAGGAATGGTAAAGCATATTAATAAACTTGGTAAACCATGGTAAAATATAATAAAGGCATAGCATAACCATGGAAACAGCATGTGAAAACTACAAAAATATTATGGTAAGCTTTTATAAGGGATGTCACTTGTTATTCTCTTCACTGCATGAATTTTTTTTTTTTTATCTCTTGCCTGCTTAAAAGTATATAGTGTTAGTCCCTTGGTACATTTGCTGCTATGTTTTCAGACCTTCCAAATATGTTTTTGTGTGTTGAGTTAATGCATCAGGGTAAAACAAGAAGTACATTCACAGATGTAAAACCCTCATGATTCATTCCAATCAATATAATGCAAATGAATGGTCTGCTACTGACTTATTATATACATACAAGGCAACTATGTGTGACAGGATGACTGAGGGCTGAGGCTCAGAGACAACGTAAAGTAAAAAAAAAGTTATTTAAACAAAATAATCAAATAAATAGGCACAAGGGTCAACAGAAAAGAGATTCAAACAGAAATAATAAGTGAACTTACAAAGTAAATGGTCAGGTTCCAAGCATTTTTTTAAACAAGACACTCTTTTCTTCTAAACACAAAACTCTAACACAAAGCAAACTCCCAAACAAAAAAAAACACCCCCAACCAGTGGTTCTCCCCCCGGATTTTATCCCCTGTGGCTGGAGCCCAATTAATCAATAATCATTCAATTAGAGCTCCAGCCACATTCTCACATGTTTTCCTGGCAGGGAGAAATTTAACCCCCTCCCTGCCAGTTCCAAACACATTCATAGAGACGGGCGGTTCCCTGTCACACTGTGTTTTACTCATTTAACTTGCTGCCGAAGAAGCACCCATGCAGTGCTTTGAATCTTACTGGCTTCCCATCTAAATGTATCCCAGAGTAAAATCATTGAAAAGTGTAATAAAGCATAGTGGAAGCATGGGAAGACATAGGTAAGCAATGGTAAAGCATATTAAGAAACATATGCATAGTATAACTAAGGGAAAACTGCAAACTAAATGTATAAATTCACTGTGGTAGAAGGGTTATGCTTTTTGTAGAATAATATTTAATATCAGAAATGTATTATGGGTGTAGTCGTGGCTGGAGTTGATGAAAAAGCTATTTGATGCTGTTAGTTATCATTAGTTCCATGTGTTAACTACTGTACTAGTCTCATTATACTATTATGCATTTGCATCGGGTTTTCAAGCTGGCAACTTCCCTTAATTTGTTTGATAATTTATTGATTAAAATCAGTCAATTTTAAGCTTAGTCGTCATAATGAAATAGCCCAAGGGATTCAGAAAGCTGTCAGAAATATGGTGCTGCTCAAACTGAAAGCTTAATATTAAATGTTCTTAGCACCCGACAGCTGTTAAACATGAATGTAATATCACAGAATTTAAACATTTTATAAATGATTTAATTACTCCTTGCACAGAATGTTTCCATCTGGCAAAACAATGTTGAGTTTTATTTAGTTTTACTGTTTGAGAGCCAGATTAAATATATTGACTTTCATTAGAAGAATTGGTACCTGCCTATTAATGTAACAGTTAATGTAATTAAATTGACAAGAACTATGTTTTTAGATAATGGCAAGGTTTGACATCTTTTACATTTATGCTATACTAACCCTAACCTTAAATTTAAGGCCTTGAATGACACATTGATGAGAGTGATTTAATTGAGAGAGAAGGACACATTTGGTGCCATATTGAATATTTTTGTTATGTTATAATTTTATGTTACTTTAAATGTTATAATTTTTGGTACTCAACATATCGCTCCTTTTTATCAAGTGAAATTTCTACCTCTTTTTTTAAAAGTGTTTCCTCAGCTAGGTTGCCACCAATATTTGAGGAAACTTTATTATTAATGCCCAAGCGTGGTGTTGAATGCTTCCTCAGTAGCTGTCAGTCATCTGGACAGATAAGGTTTCTAAGCCAGGGTAGTATACGCAGCATCACCTGATCCCCTCTATGCTGTATTGCCTGAATGAAAGGAAAATATATGTAATGTCTCCTCCGGTTTTCAGCCATAATGATCTGCAATACCTGTTGGTCAGTTTCATTTTATACCTCTGAGTTTATTTTTAATTAATGAATCGTAAGATAAATTAGCTGAAATGGTATTCACTACTAATAACATGACACCCCACTAATGACATTTGAAAAACAATTTGGGCAAGAGCAGTAAAACTCATTATTAACCAACCAGACACAAGGTATTTTGCTTTATTACAGCATCTTAGAGTCACTCGTGTACCAATTCTCTGCTCATGGAAACCACATTTTCACTAGTAATTTTCAAAAACAGCACGAGGACTTTACGCATAGCTAATTTACATATCAACCCCCACCTTTCCCATTCATTTGCATGACGTCAGGTGAAAAGCCCGGTTTACTCGAGTAAAATAAACGAATTGAGTGAATGGAGCGCCCAAAAAGCATTTTACATGAGACATTTTTTCTTGTAAATGTCGAGTTAAAAAAAAAAAAAAAATCATGATTGAAGCCAGTCAAAACTCACCCGATCAACAAAAAAACAAGGAAACATTATTGTTGATTTTGCGTGCAGTAAACTGTAACGTATTTGACTGCACAACAAAGTACTGGTATGTTTTTTTTTTTACTCTTTATTTTCGTGGTCTATTGTGGAGCTACTGTTAGTGAAGTTTGAGCACTCGTCTATATACTGTATAACCTTTTTTAACTTATTTTTTCTGGTTTTATTCTGAAATGTGTTTAGCACATTGAGAATTCTACCTGTTGTAAAAGGGTGGTGGGCTAGTTATAAAGGCTGTAGTGTATATAGAGGTGTGTGTATGTGTATATGTATATTTGTATGTATATGTGTGTGTGTGGCTATTTGTTCAGGGGTAAGGGACCCACAAGTGTATGCTTGCTTAGGGCCTAATGATTGGTTAATCAGCCCTTGGTCCAGAAATGTTCGGTAGCTGATATGTCTTTTATAAGCTGTTAGCTATGGGTCAGAAGTTGTTTTATTACTTGTTATTACATTATTTTTTTATTATATTTTTGGTCACTTTATTCTGCCTTGTCTACCTGACTGGATTTGACTTTGCCCTCTTTCACCTATGTAATTTTATCAAAGGCTTTTCCCCTTGTCCCTAAAGACTGTGATACAAACAAGGTTTATGAATACATGTCATGCAGTAAATGGTGAAAATGTCTGCAGTGTTAATGTGTGATCAGAAACAATATTATAGTAGTGCTGTGCTAGCAACAATTGAAAGTAGCTGACACAATTACCCAAGATTGGTTCCTCTGGTAAGATACCCTGCATTGGGACAGTATGGCGATACAGGGTGTTAGAATACTGGTGCAATAGTCGTGTATACTGTATTTGAAATTTTAATTTGCCTTGAGTGGTTAGATTACCTAAAATGCCTTTTAAATGTAATACTCACTGTTTCAAGGACTGTTTTTAAGGACTGTTTTATTAAACATGTTTTTTTTTAAATCAAGTTTGTAGTTTGTAAACCCTATTTCAACTGCTTTATATGGTTTATTGTTTTTTTTTTTTTTTTAAGCACTGTTTAACCTAAGAATTATTTAAAACCATCTTCAAAAAGCATTCCTTAAAATAGTTGTGTTAAAAGTGCTACCAGATGTGTGTATTTCAGAATCTGTACTGAATGTTTTATCTTGAGAAGTTATAATTTATACTGTGAAGTAAAAAGCTTTGAAAATCCCCCATTATATATTATATACAGTGCTTTATTTACAGGTTTACCCAATAATAAATAGGGAAAAAATACATTAGAAACTTAGAAGCTTAAGTATAATTAAGAAATTAAGAAAAACACACCTTCATACTGGCATGCATATATGTAAACGCATCTACAGTCGGTGCTGAAAATGTTCACCATTGGCATTTATACTCTGCTGACATCGCTGAATGAAGTTCAAGTACGCAGGTCGCAGTTGCTGCTGAGGTATAGGTGTTGATGAAGTTTGTAATGTTTCTCTGCAGTTCCTTAGCTGAGTGTGGGGTTATTGCAATAGATACTGTCCTTTTAAAATAGCCCCACAGTAGTCTCAGGGGTTCAGGTCGGGTGACCTTGGAGGCCATACGTCATGGCTCACAATTCGGTCATCAAAAACTTCTTGCAACCGAGCAATGGAATAATAAGCTGTGAGGGCCATTGCACCGTCTTGCTGGAAATAGGTGTATGTTCTAATTTACCACAGTTTTGCAGACAATAATAATAATTCTAACTTACCAGAAACCAACGTCCATCAATCTTCATTCTCTCCACTGTTAGGGCACATTCTTTCATTCCATTCTGTTTGTACAAAAACTTAAATGAGTGCACCTGCACAATCTACTACAAAACACACATCTTGTAGTGCGCTGTCAGGTTTATATTTAGCATCACAGAAATAGTTTTTGACTAGTAAAAGGCTTGTTCTAGCCAAGTACAGTTAAACAGAATTAAGATAAATATAAAGTACTATAAAAATATATTTCTAGTGACTAGCTCCAAATAGCCTATTGAACACTGTGTATTTAGATTACATAACCCTGTATACATAGCATGCCCACAGTGTTCTTAACATTATTGTGAAATGTGTTATCATATCATTTGATACTGTACACATTATATAGTTTAACCGATATCAGTATACATGTGTTAATAGCTGCTATTCACTAGCATGCAGTTAAAACACTACATTTTAAATGCATACTGTAATTCTAGCTTTAACAAACGGTAAGACAGCATGTTATGAATACTTACATGGATGTAAATTGGTTTTCAAAGCGATTAAGACATGTAGGTATACAGTGTTATGTAGCCTTTATAAAGTGTTATGAATGCCGGTGTCTAACTCAAATAGAACATTGCCAGATCACCCTATCATAAAGATGAACCACTTCCTCAACAGTTGAGGTATTTCACTAAATGTTGTATACATAAGACAGACTTAGACTTGAATATGTGTATAGTCAAACCTGATAAAAATCATCGCTGTTGATGTTACCCTCCACTTATTATCACCACATTGAAATGTCTTGTATAGAATATAATGGGAGTGATTGGGGGCAACCTGATAATATCACCCTGGTTGATATCACACACCGGTTAAAGCCACAGTTTATGCCAACAGTTGTAGATAACATTACTAATATTTACACTTTTGATATCTCAGACACTTAAAGCAGGAATACACATTCAAGTGATATTCTATTATCTTAGCAAAAAAGGTAAATGCATGTTTTTAAACAAAGTTGCTTGTTTTAAGGAATATATACAATTTTGTAAAGTGTGGGAAATGAACACTCTGAACACTGAGCATTCCAAAGACAAATAATTTGTGTGGTGACTTCACAACACAAAAAACAATTATTTTAAAGAGGCTATTCCTTGGTTGCACAGATTAACGGCTGGAAGAAGGCTGAAAGAGTTTTAACTTACCTGGGTCAGGAAATCCGCCACTTGTTTCGGACTCCAGTGTTCAAAGTGGTGTCTTGTTGGAAGTCTTGTGGCCATGTTTACTGTCAGCAGAGGAAGTTTTCAGTCAAACATGCAATTTAAAGTGGACATGCACTTCACTAGGTTACTGTTTTGTTCAGCTGCTTCACACTGACTTCAATGAGGAAGTGCTTCAGGGCTTAGACATACGTCTGACAATAAAAAAGTGAAGGGCACGCCTTTTTAGACTGCACTGTTTTTTTTTGTAGCTGGGTGGAATTTTCTTCTAATTTGTTATGTATTATCACTGCTTTCTATTTTTCTCAAGATTTTAAGAGGCACTCTCTTTACCTCAGTTTCCACTTCTCATCTAAATGTGAGACATTTGGTGTTTCAAAAGCCAGGGTATTTTATACATATTTAGCTAACCCTTGGTAATACTTATCACAAGGTAAAATTGTTCTCAAAGGACAATTTTTAAGCAATATGTAAAAATGCACAGCATGCTTATTGTATGTTCCATTGAGATTTATGTGTAAGACAGCAAGTGTAGCAATTGAGAGATTTTGGTTAGTTATGTATTGACAACCCCCTTACCTTGTTCGGGATTAAACACATCTGATATGTTGCGTTAATTGTCATGAGATGGCTATTTAAATCAGCTGCTTTGTGTTTACGAGAGAGGAGTGGAGAGTGCTGTTACCTGCTGGGTGTGTGCTGTGGATCGACACAGAGAAGACTGTGCTTGTTCTGCTTGGCGACCGAGACGTTGCCAAGCTGGTTTTACAGTGTTGCACTTCAACAGTGACGCAGGGTTGCTGTACGTGCAAGCCGGATAAAGGCTGCTGTAGCTGCGTCTGACAGTGGGTGACAGTGTTTCTGAATTTGATTTACCCAGGCAACAGAAACTGGCCTCTCCACCCACTCTCCTATTGCACTTTAATAACTCCGCTCAGTTTCAATTGACACTATATTAGAGTACTGCTAGCACATGGCTATTTTATTTTAGACTGATACCTCGCTAACAGCAGCGGGTAGTCTCCCCCTGGCAGCGAAGGTGGGACCAGAGGGGAGAATTCCTCGATCACTGGGGACTGGTGCGGCTCTCCTTTGTTTGCTGGGGACTGATGCAGCTTTATTTTGGGCTCTGGTGTAGGCTTGCCTACTGCCTGTGGATCTGGAGAAGGTGTGGCTCCTCCCGATGGGAATCGAACCTGTGAGGGTATTCCCATATCTGTAGCCAGGCTGCAATGTCTGAGAGGGACGCTGGGTGGCGTTGCTGTTCCCAGGCTTCCCACCGCTCCCCATCTCTGGCCCACAGCAGGTCGAAGGCCTCCATGAGGTCCATTTCAGGGTTCATCAGCCAGCCCCATATTTCCTTGCATTGGCTGCTTGCGCTTTCCCCTCATGATTGTGAGACGCTTGGGCTCCACCCTTTTGGGTACTGGAGCTGGCACCTGCTTCTTCCAGTACAGTTCCACCTCCTGTGCCCGACCTCATCAATGGCAAAGCAAAATTTTTCACCTTTTAGGCAAGTGAGGTATACATCCATCCCTTGGCCCATTCTTCTCCACTCTCAATGACAGTACAAAAAAAATCATTTTCAAAGAAACTATGTACCCGCAGTACTATTCCTGGCCTGCATAGTGAAGGTGCTGTATCTCACTGCTAACACTATTTGTCACGGATAGTTCTGTGGTGACGGCAGGCCAGGAAGTAGACAGACAACAGTGCTGGGGTATGTAAGCGCTGCTGCGCGTTTTAATAATACATAAACAAATAAAAAGTCTGAACAAAACACAAAACACTGGTGCAAAACAAAATGGCAGAGTGGCTAAAATAAACAGACAATACAAAGACAGAACAAACAAACAAGTATCGTGCTGGTTTATACCCAGCACACGTAGCAACTGTTTACTTTGGGTTTCACTTTAGGTTTCTATCCTACTCACAAATCTCGTTCCGCCTCTGAACACACCAACATCGATCAGCCAAAGTTACAGGTTTTCATACATGTGACCGTCTCCAAATTAGTTATAAATTAATCAGGAGACAGTTACACTCTACATGAGTGTAGCATGGATGGGGAATTTTAATCCCATCCATGCTGTCAGACAACAATGATAGAACATTGTATTTTTACACAATACATCTAAATAGCAGTAATACAAAATAAGGTGTACCCTGTCACATTACCACAGTGGTCTTGTGAAACAGATGAAGAGGCCTTTGTGTTGTCCCATATCCAGGCTTTTACTTTGAACAAGGAAGTTGCATACACATACAACATTACAAAACTAAAAACTCCAGCTGCTACTGATTCAGCAATAAAGTAACTATTTTGTGAGATTTTTTTTATTTGTACACACTAATAAATTCAGTCTTGGGGTTTTAAAATAATCCAGATCATTAGGTTATTCCACCTATTGCCAGTGTGCACGCTGATACATCAGATTGGGTGAATTTGAGCACAGCAGAGCTTTGATTGAATGTCATTTAAATAGATCATTGTCTAAAATGCAAATAATACTATATCAGAAACACTGAAATGATCAGTTATGAGGAATTACATGTCTGGATCAATTAAGGCTGTTAGCAGATAGCAACATGCTAAAGCACTAATGCTAAACCTCCATCCTTTGAAAAATCAAGCAGAAACAGGTACCAGTAGGTTATCTTAAATTTCAACAACTATAATTAAATTAAGACAAGACATTTGTCGGAAATGCTAAAAGTACCCTTCAGGGATACATAGTACAAAAACGAATATGGTAACTTATTTTTTTTAAGCCAGTTTTGAAGTTCCAAAAATTGATGTGATATGTATTGGGGTGTGATATGTATCGTTGGTCTGCCAATATCTTATGAGTTACCTTTTTTATTGTATTTTTTTTTTTTTTTATGGGTCTCCTTATTAACCTGTTTCTTTTGTAATGTAACTTATTGTTAAGGTTTTTTGTTCTGTAAAAACAAATAACCAAACATAATTGTCATTATTACCCTGGAGACATTCTAGCAGAACCATTAACAATGGGAACAACATGGATTTGAAACAAGCACTCCACAGTGACCCTGAATGTGATAAAAGCCATGGTATTGCAATGGATTACCAGTGTCACTACTTCCCTGGTCTCTAGTTCTGCAGTGCATTGCACTGAGAAAACATTGTTTTGAACTGATGATGTTCAGGATGTTCGGTTTTGAACTGCAAGGTTACCGATTCCCTTCAACCCCTTACCTTTCCATTCAGTTCAATGAGATCCCAGTTCTTTTCAGCACACAGCAATAATAGACCATGGAAAAGAGGATGGTATGGTTGACACCTTGAGACAAAGGCAGTGCTATTTTAGCATGTTTATGCCACCAGCCACAATGACATCATTTGACATTACATTCTTTGTCCTCTTGGTTTCTAGATCTTCAACAGGAAAACAGGAAAGTGGTTTTATTATACAGCCTTGTGATGTTGTAGCCTTCAATCTCCAATAATAAAGAAAAGAAAACAAGAAAACGACTCCCGAATGCTTCAGAAGGAATTATCATAAGGAGAACTAACACTTCAAATTCAGTTGGGATTGTTTTTTTTTCTTTTTTTTTTTGCATAGGGTGCAGTATTTGTTTTTTATGACTTGGATTGCTGTTTCTTATTGGCATTTTGATGTATTTGTTGGTAAATTGAATTATCCCTTCACTTTGGAACCAATGGCTTTACCGTGCTATAAGAAATAATCAAGGTGACATTTAAACTGATGTGTTCATTAATGTATTTGAATTAGATATAATTTGTGACAGCATCTCACTCTGTAAAACTTTTGCATGTGTTTACGAATTTAAACTGTCTTATGGAACAGATCATAAGCACATTTCAGTATTTACACACTAATGTTTTTTTTTGGTAACATGAATCTGTTTCATAAGATGTATGTTTAATTATTCACAGTGTATCTGAATGGATCTAGAGTTCATATGTCCTGCAACAACACAATAGTTAACTGAGTTGATTGCTGATCAGGACAATTAACTGAAATAATAATTAAATAAAAAAACACATTAAGCATTATTTAGGCCAGTTTAATTAAATAACTGTTAAATTATAATGTGAATGAGAGAAACCGTTTATCCCATTAAAGCAACCCAATAACTGAACATTAGCCTGTGATCTTCCCTACAGATTGGTGTAAGCTGGGAAGCTGATGATCTTCGCTGGAGATTCCACAGGGAGCGATGTGTTTGATCTGGTGCTCCCGCAGGTTAGGGATGATCGTCGGCTAGGACTTTCTCCTCACTCCACTACAACGGCCAGGCACCTGTGTGCTGAAAGTGAAAACCTGAAGAGCTGGCCATGGGCCTCCAGGGGGGTGGTAGCTTGGCGACATCTGCTGTCAAGCTCCTGGGTGTAAAGAGACAATCAGCTTGGGTGTGGGATCAGAGGATGCCCACTGACCATCAGCATGTCTGTTGTGGGATTGCTGCAATGAGGGGACACAATTGTACATTCTAAATCAGGGTATTATATTAGCACTATGGTACAACCTGTCTTTGTCCCTGTGCTTCCACTACATTGTCAGTATAGGTCAATTGGTAAGTATAGAGTAGGGTTAGACCACTTGCTCCTGTTTGTAATTAAGCCTACATAAAAACACCAGTCCTTCTTGTTTGTTTTTCTTTTTTCTGGCCTCTTCTTTTACAGTTTGCGCAGTCTTTCAGCACAACCCAGGACCTCTCGCACTAAAACATAGAGCCGATACCGCTGTACAAAAGACGTACAGCCTAACACCTAATGTCACCTACCAGCCCTACTGCTGCCTTCCCTGTGCATGCGACAATATATATAATTAATATAATTATACAGTAGTTGTTCTAAGTATTATTATAGTTCTCAGGATATTTTGACAAATGTTTCCATGTTTCTTGGTGCTTTGATATTGGTAAGAGCATTGGCCTTGGAGTTAGTTGACTTAAAATTGGATATATGGAAGACTTTTTTTTTTTTATAGTATAACAATAAAAAATGTTTACAGTGGAAGAATAGATAAAATAAGCATTTTGTAGTATTCTTAATGATAGTAGCATGGGTAGGAAAAATTCCCAGCAAAGCTGACATCACTGAAACTGTAAATTGGTTGCCTAGAATTGGTTGCCTCAATTGACCTTTAAAATCAATATTTCATAAAGGGCATGTAAAATCAATATAAAACACCTTCAAGCAATTAAAATCCCAACAAAAACATTTTTTCACAGTAAATTCAGTTTGAACTCTGACAAGGGAAACTTTAAAAAAATATATTTTGTATCTTAAATGTGCAGCGGGACCTTACCCTTGACAAGGTTCTGATTTGAAGGTCATGAAGAAAATAAAAATCATAGATAACTGTTTTATTCCCTGCTGTAACATCTCATCAAACAGTCAAGGGAGAGACAAGTATGCTCCACTGGTTTCAAATCTTACTGTAGTGTAATCTGAAAATACAAGCTCCTACCCTGTGTTGCATTAACAAACAATTTATGGATATCAATATTTCAAACACCCAATCTCTTGTTTTTTTTCTGAGTAATAGTATCAAGATGAGCTATTTTACACACCTTATTTAGTCAGTTCTTTTTTTCACTGGAGCGTTTTGATGTCTGCACAGTAGTTTTGCACTTTTATTTCCACCAGAACCCAGCTGCACGCAAGGTAATATGGGCAACTACAAAATCCTGACTATACTCCAGCTCTGTGTCCAAACATGTAATCAGTGGTTTGTATTAATTCTTACGTTATTTATTTCTAGTTTTACATGTTTTTTTTTTTTTATAGAGAAAATGGTGAATAACTCCATCGTATAATCAAGTAGTAAATTACCAATGGATAAGGATTTATAGTTGTACATTAGTATCCTCTAGGGAAGGAAGGAAAAAGTACAAACTATTCCTGGAAAGTCTAGATGGCAGCAGGAGATTGAAAGCTTAGTTAGAGAAAGGAGGCAGTTGAGGAAGCAATGGAAAAAAGCAGAACAAAGTCAGAAGGAGGGACTCAATCTGTTACAAAGGCCCATAAAAGATAAGCTTGCAACATTGCGTAGAGCTGAGCGCCTACGGAAACGCTACAAAAAGAAAGAACGTGTGAGAACTAACTTTTATAAAGATCCACTCAAATTTGTAAAGAAGATATTCACCAGTGAGAAAAATGGCACACTAAAATCATCTAAGTTTGAGCTGGAGAGATATTTGGAGGAAACACACACAGATTCAAAAAGGCAGGAGCCTATGTCAATTCCTTCAGATATCCCACCTATCAATCCACCCGAATACCAAATGGAGGACTGTGCACCTAAGTGGAAAGAGTTAGAGCAAGCTGTGAAAAAAGCAAGGGCATCATCATCTCCAGGGCCTAATGGAGTTCCATACAGAGTGTACAAGAGTGCTTCTGGAGTTCTATGAATCCTGTGGAAATTGATGGAAGTGGCATGGGAAAAACAGATTGTACCAAGAGCATGGCGCCGAGCAGGTGGAGTCTTTATACCAAAAGAAAAGGATTCTACAAGCATTGGTCAGTTTCGTCCTGTTTCCCTATTAAACGTAGAAGGCAAGATTTTCTTCAGCATTATTGCTCAGAGATTGTCAACCTACCTATTAAAGAACTGCTTCATTGACACTTCAGTACAAAAAGCAGGCATTCCAGGTTTCCCAGGATGCTTAGAACACATCAGCGTAATCTGGCAACAAATTCAATCAGCAAAAAAGGAGAGGAAGGAGCTCCATGTGACATTCCTGGATTTGGCTAATGCATATGGTTCAGTGCCACATGAACTACTTTGGGCAGCATTTGATTTTTTCAGCATACCGATGACAATAACAAATTTAGTGAAAGCCTACTTTGGAGATTTACGATTTAGTTTTTCAACTTCAGAATTCAGCACTAGATGGCAATGCCTAGAAGTTAGAATAATGGCAGGATGTACCATTTCTCCACTGGCTTTTACCATGGCAATGGAAGTAATTAGAAAGGTAGTGGGAGGGAGCGCTTGGCTTCTGGAATGCGACTACCACCAATTCAAGCATACATGGATGACATGACAACAATGACTACAACAGTAGCCTGCACTAATCTGTTATTGGGCAAATGAACCAATAACACTGAATAGGCATGAATGAAATTCAAGCCCACTAAATCAAGGAGCATCTCTATAATTAAAGGTACTACGGGGATCTAAAGGACACCGTTTGTGTGGGAGAAGTTAGACAACAAGTAGTGGAAGGGTTGAAGAGCATAGACAGCAGTGCTTTACCAGGCAAACTGAAACTCTGGTGCTTTCAGTTTGGTCAACTGCCAAGACTACTGTGGCCACTGACAGTGTACAAGGTTTCCTTGAAAACAGTTGAGAAGCTGGAAGCTTTAATCAGTTCATATGTCAGGAAATGGTTGGGGGTTCCGCGCTACCTCCCCTCAGAGTGGGACTTTATGGTAAAGGAATACTGCAGCAACCAATCTCTGCTCTAACCGGGGACTTTAAGTGTACCAAAGTCCGACTGGAAATGACATTAGTAGATTCACGTGACAAATGCATAAAGGAGGCAGCAATTGTGTTGAAAACTGGAAGAAAAAGGATGGCAAAGAAAGCTATGGAAGATGCTAAGGCTACCCTTCGAATCAGAGATATTTTGGGGCAAGTTCAGCATGGAAAAGAAGGTTTTGGTCTCAGTTCAGCTCCTCCTACATGGCACAAGACAACCCAGGCTCAAAGGAGGAAGCTGGTAGTCAATGAGGTGCAAAAGCAGGAGGAGAGGATCAGGTGTGTAAAGGCCGTTTCCCAGGCCATGCAGGGAGAATGGATGAGATGGGAAAGTGTGGAACAATGCAAGATCAGCTGGCAAGACCTATGGACAGTGGAACAGAGCAGGATCAGTTTCCTTATCAGATCAGCATATGATGTTCTTCCATCACCACAGAACCTAAACCTCTGGGTAAGTGAGGATCCCTCATGTCCTTTGTGTTCATTACCTGCAACATTAAGGCACATTTTGACAGGATGTAAGGTGGGTCTTAGCCTAGGACTGTTTGCTAAGGTGCTGCGATGTTTGACCTTAGCATTGGAAGACAAGTGTAACCTGACCAATAAGTTGCCACCAGTTCCATCAAAGCATTACACACAAAAGACAATACTCCTCCATTCAGGAGAACAACCACCAAGAAAAAGTGTTAAAATCAAGCCTCGCTCAGGACAACTGGAAGCTGCTAGAGACTGGAAGATGCTGGCAGATGTTGGTCAACGGCTTATTGCCACCACTAACCTTCAACCAGACCTTGTCTTGTGGTCTGGATCAGCATGCCTTGTTCATCTGGTAGAGTTAACAGTGCCATGGGAAGATGCTGTGGATGAGGTGTATGAGAGGAAGAAACTTCGGTATGCTCAACTAGCTGCTGAAGTGGAACAGCAAGGATGGAGAGTCCAAGTTTACCCAGTGGAGGTGGGTTGTCGAGGATTTGTGGCACACTCTACAACCCGGTTTCTCAGAGACGTCGGGTTCAGTGGCCAAGAGTTGCGTCGCACAGTGAAGAACTTATCTGAAGCAGCAGAAAGGAGCAGCAACTGGCTGTGGTTGAGATGGAAAGATTCTGGATGGGGATCTCAAGCACAATAGAAAGAAAGCAACACTGATGTACAGGTAAGTAAGCTGGGCTGAGCTGAGTGGGGGATGGAGGGGGGTAATTCTGGGACACCAAAATCACTGTTGAGCCCTCTTGAGCTGTCAGGGGCTAGTTAAAGAAACACAGAGGATGGAAGGTGCCCATTTGAAGACCCCAGAGATGTATCCTACTTAGCTCAATCCAGACGGTTGTCATGTCGGAAGTCAGCCATGCAGGAAGGGAGTGGAGTCACAATGCCCGAAGTCTTTGCCCTAATGCAGTACACGATGTGTATCACAGGGGGCGTGACTAAGGGTATAATTGGGGATGTGACGATGTAATTTGTTCCTTTAATGTATTTATGCTATGCCAAGAAAGGAAACGGACTGTGATAAGCATATCATGAGTATTAAGTGTTTTGTTTGTGGAAACTAACTGTCTGTGTTTGTCATTGTTAGACAGCTAACACGAACTGGGACCTGTCGCTACAGGCCAGCATCAAGCTGCACGACTGTCACTATACTTGCCTTGCAGAGCACCTGTACTAAGAGCACTCACTGTCAGGAGAAGTGACCATGTCTGTGTTGTGTGTTGTTCTTTGTATTATTATTTTGGGACTGAACCCCTTTGTTTGTATGCTGGCAATACACATTGTTGTGTAGAACCAGTATTATTATTGCAAACCGGGAAAACAGAAAATAAAGAACTCTTTTGAACTTTGTGTCTCTCGTTGTTGGAGCACCTGTATCACCTGCATCACCTGTAGACCTGTGCACTGGAAACCACTCGATCACAGTCTGTTTTTGATCTAAATGGTGGCGTATCTAAATATTGCCACATTATGGACCAAGATTTCTGCACAGAATCTGTAAAAATATGAACAAATTCAGGAAAGGTCCTATTAAGGATTTAACTGACAGCAATATTTAGATTCATTTAAGTGGATAGGCCCCAGTGGGCACTGAAATTGAAATACAGGCTCTCTTCAGAGAGAAAGGTTTTGATTCCTCAGTATACACATGACACTTCATTTGTCTGCGGTAACATGCTTTCCATTGTCCTTTTTATACAGTTTTCAGCAAACTGAACAGAGCTGCCAGCCTTGGCAAATCCAAATGCTCCCACATGATAAGTCTAAACAGGGACCACTGACTATAAACAATGTTCTGCTCCCTGGAACTTCATGAACTATCCTATTGTACATTTTAGAGATTTTGGACACGTAGTGCTAAATGATCATTTCATGTTTTGATGAAGGCAATGTGTAAGTATAAATAGTTTCATGATTTTGTTAATCTGTACCTGAGCCCTTGCCTGACAGTTTAAACAGGAATATGAAAAGTATAAGTAATGAAATTAAGGGTGCTTATAGAGCTTACTAAATGAAAAATGTTACATGAAATGAAATACTGCACTACTATAATGGCTTCTGGCATACTTGCAATATCATTTTGTAATTTATTTGATTACATGATGGTAAATAAAATATCAAAATTATGTCATATAGTTTTCTGATGATGCAAAACTTTTGGCCGTAACTTTAGTGGCAGTGCAGTTGCAATGCAAGGGTTTTACATCAAGGCTATCTTAAGGGCAGCTCCAATGGGATGAATAACTTAAAGAATGCAGTAACATATTCATATTTTAACAAACCAGTGATATTGCAATAGTATGAACCGATTCATAATGAAGATCCATTGTATCAAACCATTTTATGTGTGATGTATAGTACACAGCTGTATTGTATGACTCTCTTGTCAAGTTTATGGATATCATACAAAAAAAAAAAACATCATGTGAAATACTGACTTCATATTTGCAATGCTGTATGTTTAAGGATCATAGAGGTTATATGTGTGTGCATGTAAGATCACATTGTACATGTGTGTAAGAGTACCGTACTGTGCAGTACAATATGTTCTAGGAAAACATGTGGCCCAGTACTTGTACATTAGTGCCATCATTGTAAATAAATATATTGGGAAAACTGAATAATTCAATTCAAAATGTACCTTTTTTGTCTAATACAGAATTTACCTATTGCAATATACTGTAAGCTCAACCACTCAATCATAACCAGATTTTCTGATTGCCAGGCATACTGTTTTAATGCAGGTATTTCTGCAGATGGGAAATAACCTTATTTTAAGGTCACAAATTTTTTTTGACTTTAGATATGAGACATTATGTTTAAATGCTAGTCATTGAAACAGTTTACAGAAGACAATGTGCTATGCATTTTGAGCTATGGAGAAATATGTCTCTGTGTTAAGTTGAGTTAATTAACAAACTCAATAGAAGTTCTAACACATCTAGTTGCGTGGAAGTGTCTGTCAGTTGGCACATTCTGAAGTTTGTGCCAAAGCCACACCTGCAGCACAGGTACTGGTGGAAGGTTATATATGAAACTGGTATAACCACTGTTGGCTCAGTTAAAGTGGCATCATTCCCAGATCTGCAGCTTTCAAATTTATACATGTATACAATATGCTTGATATATGTTTGATACAAAATCACAGGATAGAATTTCTGCACCACAAGAAAAAGCTGTTACTAAGTAGAAACATAATGTTTGAAAATATAGATGAATATAAGTCCTTAAAAAAAAAAAAAAAAAGGAAGCAGCCTTAAAACCATAGTTCAGTGGCTCACCTGGTAAAAGCATGGCCACATGGTGTTATATAGTAATAGGAGTGGACGGTTGTTTTCCTGGGTATGTAAAGTCTCCTGAGGATTTCAAAGGGATCACCGTATCAGCTCTGGTGCTCCCGATAGTTAGGGAGGCAAAACTGTCAGGGACAGTTTTTCCTCATCAGACTACAGTAGACCCTGAAGGCCAAGTGCTTATTGAGCTCAGACTTTGTCCTCCAGAGGCCAGTAGCTAGGTTGTCCTCCAGAGGCCAGTAGCTAGCTGACATCCACTCGTGTTCCTGGATGTAAAGAGGCATTTGGCTCAGTTGTGATATTGTAGGGGATTGGAGGAGCCCACTGACCTTTAGTTCTGAGCTGTTGGGGGGGTTAAATAATTGGGTGCTCTGAATTAAAAATAGATTTTGCCATCTGGTATGATATTTGTGTGTATGAGTCCTAGGATATTGCCATTGAAAATTGTTTTATTGTCCATATAAAGTTAATAAATAGTTAGTTACTTTTTTATTGTTAAAATATGTTTCTCATAAAAAGCAGGCAGGCATATTTTGGAGATAAGAGGGTGTTGAAAATGTATTTATACAGAATTAGTATGCAGGCAAATTCCTTGCATTTATGCATTCACCGGCTTGCTAAGGTTCCCTGGCTATGGTCCACAGGGCGCTTTACTTCCCTATCGATCTTCAAAAGCAAAACCTAGTGAAACAACAATGTAACTGTTTTATCAAAGGGGTGCATAGATTGAATAAGCAATATCCCTATAACAAGACCTTGGTGCTGGGGTAGGGTTTCAGCATAAATCGTTAGAATTGCGATTAGCAGCTTTAGAAACTCATGGTGCGATTGCTGACACTGGAATCATGCCCAGCCTAATGTCTAAACTGCAGCCTCCAATGACAAAAATAGGATGAAGCCTGCTAATCCACAAGCCTATCTTGCATTTCAAATTAAGCTTGAGGCACCTAAAGAATAACAGAATGTGTGTGTGTGTGTGTGTGTGTGTGTGTGTGTGTGTGTGTGTGTGTGTGTGTGTGTATGTGCACAATGGTGGACAAAACACATTCATTAATGTTTTTTTATGTTGTAAGAAATAAGGGTAACTTTCTTTATTATAGTAACCTGGGAAACACACATCCATGTGATGCCCAGGGTGTCATACAGTCAGAGAAGCATCCAGGCAGTATGAAATTAACTGGGGATTCCACAGCCCCTCATTTGAAACTCCCTTGAACCAAATACAAACCTTAACATGATTCCAGCTCGGAACCTGTTTAATGCAGTATATATAATAGAGGCTTTTGGAATCAATTCCTAAAACAGATAGCTTGAATATGATTTTTTTTTGTTTCACACTATTGCAAGGTGTTTCAATCTTTATTGTATATTTCAATTGTATTATTTTCTTTTTAGAGTAGAGTAAAGCCAGGGGGCCCCTAGCCCCCTTTGTTGTGCTCAAAGAACTGTGAAGGGGAATTGCTTTCTTATACAGTATACTATATATAACTCCCTCTGCAACAGGGTCAAACAATTTGCAGCATTCACATTCAAGGTCCTAAAAGTAAATGCTAAAAATTGAGATAATTCCAGATTCTTTCACGTATGTTATGGGTTGCGTGACTTTGCTTTCAATCTGTCAATTCCAGCAGACAGGGGCTGTCAGAAATCATAATAACAAAAACCTGCTGGGTGACCTTAAAATGACTCTGTGGAAGATCCATGTTCAACCTTTATACAGATAGTGCAAGCCTTATATTCCATTTGGTGATTTCAAAGTCCTCTTCCAGAATATTATATTATAACATTTTCTCCTAAACTCCTAAAGACACATCATGATTTTAAAGGGATACTTTACACTATTCCAGAAAAAAAGCTATTTTTTAACCATTTCTTAAAGCTTAGGTAGAAATTACTTTTTGTATAACTATGGGCCTCATTTAAGAAAGGGCACTAAATTTGGAGTTAGTGCGCACGTAATCAGTCTAACGTGTGCAATAAATCTAAATTTAGTGCCCCATTTACTAACAGAGAACACATTCTTTTCCATGCACAGTATTTGGCTAGCTTACATATCATACTGTGCATGCTACATGTATTGTGATTGATATTGGTTGTATTGGTTTTTCTATTTTGCATTTTCACATCTTGTCAGTATTTTTTTCAGTGCTGTTAAAAATGTTATATTTTGGAATATTTATAAGTTAAATACTGAGACTTAGCATTATATACTTATGACATCTTTTTTTTTTTTTTTACTGTTTGAGATTTCCGTTGAAATAAAATACTCTATTTCCCATTATATTACTTTGTGATTTTTTTTTGTCAGTTATATAGATAGGTTATGGACGTAACCCCAGTTCCCTGAAAGAGAAGATGACCAACAACCATATCTTTTGGGATATGCCTGACACAGGTCAGGTATTTACTGAGTAGACATATTCCAAAGTGGGGGTAGGCTGGCATTAGTATATGCAGCAGAGACTGTATCCACAATCCAGTGGGACAGTCGCTGCTTCGAGGGGGCTTGACCTAGGGTCCTTTCACCATGACAGAAGAAGATCTGATCAGACTGACGCAGTGCTCTCGTTCTATCCACATAACCTCTCAATGCCCAACTAGGCAGAGGGAATTTAATCTGTGATCATCTTCCGAGGCAAAAGGAGAAGGATGGAAAGCCTCCAGCTCCAATGACTGATTCAAGTGGAAAGCTGTAACCACTTTAGGGAGGAAAGCGGGGTTCGTGCGCAACGACATCCTCTTTCCATCATCCCAAACATGCGTACAGGAGCTGTGCACCGACAGAGCCTGTAGCTCACTAACCTGCTTTGCGGAGCTAATAAAAAGGCTGTCTTCATATAGAGATGTTCAAAGCTATGGAAAGTATAGGCCTAAATGCTTCCCTGAAAGGCAAAGCAGAGATATTTCCTGTATGCAGGACGAATAGGGACGTTTAATTATGCATCCTTTAAGTCCACTTGTTGTAAACCAATCACCCGGCCGGACAGGCCAGAGGATATGGTGTTATCATCTGGAACCTCTCCCTTAAGAACCCGATGAGGTGTCTCAGGTCTAGGACAGGCCAAAGGCTATTGTCCTTTTTTGGCACTAGAAAATACCCAAGTAGAACCCTTCTTGTTGAGAGATGGGTTCTACGAGAAAAATGACTTGTTTCAGAAGTAATGTATTTACTTCATGCCTGAGGGCCAAGACCTGGAGAGGGTCGCTCACGGATGTGACCGTGATCCCTTGAAAGGGAGGTGGTCTCGAGCGGAACTGTAGTGTATAGCTGGTGTGTACGGTGGCGAGCTCCCAGGTGTCTGAGGTGCAGGCGCGCTAGTATTGCAGATGGTGTTGTGTAAAGGGGTGGTTCTGAGGCCGCAAGCCTTCAGGGGCCCTGCTGGGAGGCTGTTTAGGACAGCGTTGTAATTGCCTTACACAGCGCTGCTGCACTGGGACCCCACGTCTGGTGTTCCATCTTCCTTGTGGATGGCCCTGGTTACTAGCTGCCACAGAAGCCTGAAGGTAATGTCTTAGACTTAGTGGGGATTGGAACAGTCCTGGTGACAGTATGCGTCACAGGCGGACGCCATCATCTCATCCTATCCCGTACTGGAGGACAGGGAGGGAGCATCGCTTCTACCTGTCTAGACGCCTCCCATTCTCTGTGGGAGCATTGCAGGAATTCCTCTACTTCTGGCTTGAATGTATGGCCAGGGGAGATAGGCGCATCCAGCAAGGCCAACTTGTCCATGTCAGGGACTCTGGCCTGAGACAGCCAACGCTGTATGCGCGTCACCCCAAGGATTGTCAGGCTTCGACCTATAACTTGCCATTGGAAGTCTAAAAATCTGCAGTAGTGTGCTCGAGACCAAGCACAGCTCCGAAGCCACTGGTTCAGGGAAAAGTGCTGATTGTAGCATGTCATCAAGGTGTGCCGTGAAGAGACCCGCCGTGTTTGCCAGGTGGATGACTTGTGCCTTAGCTGCATAGGGCTTTTTAAGATGGACCTCTGTTATCTTGCATTGGCCATTGGGGTATACAGGGTCCTTAGGCAGACCTCCTACCAGAGGGGTTCGCACCAGGGTCGCGATGTAAAATCCACTGGTGGGAATTCCGCTAAGCCCAGCATTCCCACACCTTCCAAGGAGGCCAGAGGGGCTGCCTACTTTAAGATGCTTGGAGCTGAAGCCAGTCGGTGCCAAGAGGATAGTACCTCCTCCAGAAAATCCGGGAATACCTGTAAGGGCTGAGAGTTAGAAGCCTGCACCGTTCTGAAAATGGAACGATGCTGTTCTGGGGCTGCCATCCATGGGACCAGGAGGAAGTTGGAGGCTTGCTCCATAAGCGCCTGAATTGAGCCAGATGGAAAAGTAACCTCAGAACCCAGGCTAGTCCCTTGGGTCATTTTTTGGACCTCACATCCTGTAGGGAGGACTTGACATCCCAGGAAGCCGTGATCGAGATTGCGTCCTGTTCCTCTTGCAACATCTTGTTCTGAGACATTTGGGAAGACAGCTGGTGGGGCCGGGGTCGGTTCCAGGCAGGTGCCGGAGGTTAGGCTGTGGTCTGAGCAGGGGGAGGAGACTGCTGTCTGGCTAGACCGCCTGGCTCTTTAGTTCGGAAATATCTCTCATCTGCCTGGATTGTCCTTGAAAGAGACCAAGAGTGGTTGCGAGATCGTTGGGCTGCAGCTTGTGCACAGGGAATGTCCTGTGAAGGGCTCAAGGGCAAATGGAGGAGAGGGGAGGCTGGGGCTCCCAACGCCGCAGAAGGTCCAGCTGAGCAGTGAGAAGTCTCACCTGTGAACTCTGCTAGTCTCCTCTGCAGTCCTTTCCTGGGACTTTGCACATATCGGGTAGAACATCATGTCATTTATGACAGAAGCAGTGTGCTGCATGCCCAAGCACCAGACACAGAGGATATGCTTGTCCTATGGGGGAACCGATGGTGTCGAGGCATCGATGCAAGGGGTGCAGGAAGCATTTGATCACTGAGGGTGTAGAACCACTGCGGTACCGAGGCTCTGGAGCACTGGGAGATGCTGAAGCACTGAGGCACCGAATGTGTCGAGGGCACATTTTGTGATCAAATGTTTATTGGGGAAAATACAAAAACATATCAGTATAATTACAATACAATAATTCCCCAAATTTTACATTTTCACCCCACCCCCCCCTCCCTCACCCAAACCACCCCCCACAAAGGACCTCCCTAACCATATCAGTAAGATAACATTGAAGAAAGATTAATCAAGGATCTAATGGAGTCTGCAGCCAATCTCCAGGCCTGCACAGTCCTCTCCCCAGCGCCATGGACCCGAGCAGTAGAAAGTTCCGTATAAATTATATCAAGAAAGGCAAGGGAACATTGACAGTAGGGGAGGTTGCCAACGAAGAGCTATAATTTTTTTAGCTACTGTTAGACCAGCCAACCAGATACGTTTCTGCTGCAATGATAGATTAAGGGATGCGGCATCATTTAGTAATAATATCTTAGCAGAGCAACAGATATTCTTCTCAAGAACAGTGGACAGAGCTGAAGAGACCCGATCCCAAAACACAGCATAACAGGACACCCCCAAACCACATGTAAAAAGGAGCCAATGGTATCTAGGGGTCAGTGTGCAAATGCAGGGGAGGGATAAGTTTAATTTGGTAGCGTCTAAATGGAGATAAATAAATAGAATGAACATAATTCAAACGAATCAACAGATGGTTTGGATTTTTGAAAGCAGATCTTAAATTATCCCAAATAGGTTCTGAGTAGATTCCTTCATTTTCAATAGATAGATCTCTATTTTAAATAGTGTTAACCACCAAAGGTTTATATGGAAAGACTTAAGGAAGGAAGCCGAGTTTTAAAAGACTCAATCACAGCCATTGGGAAAGGTTAGTTATTTCTACCTTACTTACCTGGTTGTGGGAAGCAAAAGAGAACGTGATCTCCGTGGAGTGACTAATTATCTTGAACAACTCGACATATGACTATTCTATATATATATATATATATATATATATATATATATATATATATATATATATATATATATATATATATATTAGGGTGGGGCTCACCTGCTGCCAGATTTTTCTATTCAAACCAATTTTCATAACCAAGTAGTGAATCAAACAAACAAATCTGTTGAATCGATTCATTCAACTGAGTAAATCAAACAAATCTAGTCAATAAAAATAGTCAAACTGCACACCACTAGTTTTCAGGCCAGAAAAACAGCACACCTATCAGTGGTTAAAGCCAGGTTCCCACACGCACTAATAAATTATCACTTTAATGTGCACACTAAAATTAACGTCCTTTAGTAAATACCATGTGGATACAGCTCATCTCATTATTCTGAGCTGGATGCTCATTTAAATACATTATCATGCATTTCCATACAAATCACATATTCATTCTGATTACCATAGTATGGCACAATAAAATGAGTGCACCATAATATGCCCACTATTTCACGAGGTAATGAATACAATTGCAAGAGTAAATACAGAAATGATTAAAATGCACATTAATTGCAATTATCGCGCACCATAAAGTTGGGCGCCCTTTCGTAAATTAGGCCCTATGTGTGTAATTTTGTCCCCACTGCAGCTGTGAGTTAGTAAATTAGAGAAATCACAGCTTCAAACCTTCATAAATTAAGCTTTTAGGTCATTTTATTGGACTTGTTTGTAAGCATTATAAAACTTGAGCAAAGCAGAAACAAACAAAAAAAACTTAATGATAGAGAACACAGATAATATGATATTAAACAGGTAATTAAATGGGTGGGTTGAATTTTACCATAAGCAATTAAACATCAGACCAATCAGCATTCAAGTACAAGACTTAGAACAGTCCACTTTATTTAAATGTTAAAATAAGATAGTTATCCAGCTATAAACACGCTTTTATAGACAGACATAAGAGCTTAGCACACTGTCCTCAGTAAGCTTCATAAATGTTTTATTTAAAGGCAATGCAAGCATTGATGGTATGCATAAAAAGGCAGTATACTATCTCCTTGTTTTATCTATATTAAAATGCAAAGTTTAATAACACATGAAGCAAAATGTTCTAGTACAAGTCTGGGAGCGTGCCAGACACGTCGGTTTCACCAGGCTACATACTGTGGCAGAGTAGTGGAAGAGGGACAGGAATTGTAGCCTGAGAGGTGGTATAAGAATTACATTTCCCAGAAGGCCATGGGACTACAGGAAATGAGATGCACCTGAGTCTGATGAAGCCCTGCATAAGGACAGGGGAAGCCTCGCAGTCAGGGCTGCTGAGGTAGAGACAGCTATAATCATTTTTATTTTTATATAGGGCCTTTCATAGTGGACCACAATCATAAAGCGCTTTACAAGATACGAGACTAGGGTGTGTGAACTATGCATCAGCTGCAGAGTCACTTACAACAACATCTCACCCGAAAGACGGAGCACAAGGGGGTTAAGTGACTTGCTCGGGGTCACACAGTGAGTCAGTGGCTGAGCTGGGATTTGTACCTCTTGGTTACAAGCCCATTTCTTTAACCACTGGACCACACAGCCTCCTTTGGCAAGCCAGCTGCTGAAGAGACCTGCTGAAGAATAGGTCCAGTGTTTGTGTGAAAAAGTGCTTGTTTTCCGGCTGGAAAAGGCTTAGCTGTCCAGCACAGTAGTTAGAATGGAGAAAATGTTAGTTAGCGCTCCAAAGTGGAGTTAGGTTTTGTTTGGTTTCTTTGTTTTGTTATTGTGTTAATAACAGTGCACGGAAGTGCTTTGCAAAAGTACCCTTCTGTGTCTGACTCTGTGTGTGTGTAGTGTGAAAATTGAGTCTCAGCCGACGGCTACGTTTACAATACATTGTATGAATATATAGATAGAATATATAGACTTTGTTAGATAGTCAAGGCTATATCTGAAGGATGCTGCTATGATTCTTACAGTAAGTCACATATAGGGGCTGACTTGATAAACTTATACCACAGCTCATTTTACAGTGCCAGGGGATCCACCTAGATTGCATCATAAGGTTAAATCCAGGGCTAACCAAGAATAGGTGGCTGATTCTCCAGTGCAGCTCTGGCTTACTCCAATTGGGCATAGCTTGTGAGCTATGGGACCTTACGGCTCAAAGGGACTTTTCGGCTGGCCCCACCTACTCTACATATATACTGAGAGAGAGAGAGAGAGTAGGTGGGGCCAGGTGAAAGGTCCCATTGCACATGACTTGGAATAAGGAAGCTGGGTCTTGCCCAAAAACGAAAAGGACTGATGAGAATGTTAATGCTAATGAAAGGCAATAGCATGAAAGCCTTGGTTATCTTACTTACAGTACAGTACAGTACACCTTCAACAGCATAAGGTACCTTTTGTGATACATGAACCAGTGAATTTCATTAGTACAGTACTTCAATTCAATCTCTTTCACATAACTATTGAATCAGTTCATTGGTTTGGTAATACAGCTTTGGAGAGAAATTAATTGGACTGACTTTTTCATTATAGACAAGTGCACACCATCAAAAGTCATCTGTGAATCTAATTACATATCTTTAATTGGAATGGAAGAAGTCAGGAAATAGACATTAAAACATACTTTTCCCTTAACTCAGAAATCCCAGTGTTATTCATGACTAGGTCAAACATCGATAAGTTTATGTAATGCCAAGCTTTAAAGCTGTCCAATTTTGGTTGATGTCGCAGGCAGTTTAAATGGTTTTCTATTTGTCATTTCAATCAGGAGCGGACAATTAAAGAGCAATGTTTCCCCTTGCCTTTTTACAAAGTTTACAGTCATTTTAAGTGGTTCTTATTGCTATTACTCATTAGGGTTTTTGAGGTGTTATTTAAGTCTGTGTTAAGGTGCTCTTAACGGAGCTCAGTATTACTCTAGATTTCTAGCTGCCTTCCACAGAGTATATAACACAGTTTAGATCAGCCAAAGTGTCTTTAAAGAAGTAAGAGTAAGCACCATCCAATGAGCTGCTTTTTTGGATCAAGTTTCCTATTGTATTGCTTGCACTTCACAGTAAATCATTGTATGGTGTTGGTGCTTACTAATAATGACCCTTTGGAAAAGCCAGAAATACAATGATTCTTGACGTAAAAATTTCTGAAAATGACGTGGCAGCCTTAGATTGGAGAGACGGTTGCACTCGTTTACTAAAGGGTCATGTGTGACATCATAAAAGGGGACAGAGAATCGTAATCTATTCCTTTGTTTGGTTTGAGCATTTAACCTGTAAGGACTGTGAGAGACCTCGTGAGAATTAAATGTTTGTGAGTGTTTTTGTTTGTTTGTCTGTAATTGTCTTGTTTTGTAAATTACTAGACGGCTAAACATGATTTCGGAGCTGTCACCAAGAGCCAGCACAAAGCCGAAACAGCCCTGCACGGTTGTCACTAATAAACTGTATCACCCACCACGAGCACTGCTGCACGCACCCAGGACTGGTGACTGTGTTAGTATTATTGTGTGGCCGATATTTGTGTTTATTGTCTATTGTTTGGGATTGTAACCTGTTGTTATTTATGCTGCACAGTACACATTTTGGTGCATTGCCAGGGTCTTATTATTTTTGTCATATATACTAGTTTTTTAATAAATCTAAATGGAGGTATTTGAATAAGATGTAAGATTGCTGTAATTAAGAAAATATATTAAAAAAGCTATAATAAAAGCTAAATGAACTATTACATGTCCCCCCCCCCCCCCCCCCCCCCCCCCCAGACCTTTTAATGTTTTAAAATGTATATCTCGTAATATTTAAGACAGTTACAACTAAATATAGAAACATCTGAACTCTGTTATTTGCGAACTAGTCACTGTACTGTCTTCAAATCAACTAAATTGTAACTGGCACCCAATGATAACTGATAATCTCTAGAGTATTATTATGGCTAAGTAGCAAGGAGATTGAATTGCCTGGAGCTGCAGACGTCATGACTTTCGCACTTGTTTTCTTGCCCTGGCCACAGTGTAAAGGTGACATTCATTTACAAGGTCTGTTGAGTTAATGGAGTGTTAAATTGGCTTTTTATTGTTTGGTTAAGCTCCCTTGTATCTTCACCCAGGACAGCAGATGGCTTTTGATGAACTTCCTGATAATTAAAATAAATAAATAAAAGAAGCTGCGTGAGAGCAACAAGAGCTGTAGTTGTATGAATGGTACAGCTATATTATTTATTTATTTACTATATTTTTGTAAAGAAGTTTAGAATTATTTTTTATTTTCCACATTTGTTTTCTTTATATTAATGTAATAAAGGTTAAGGGTGAGAAATCTGGTTGAATTTGAGTATGTGAGGTAAGTGTACCCACAGTTTATGCCCATTTGCTTTAAATCATCAGGAATTCAGAATTTCTGACACACGACTGCAGATCTTCCTGAACACCTCTATCTGCCCACAGCGAAACTAGAGCCTGTACTTCTCTGATGCAAAGTAGTGACAAAAATCCTTAACCCCGTCCATGTCACGGCTTACAGCCGGATTCAGATATCATGTGAGGCCAGAGTTTCACGGTTTTGTTCTCACTCGGCTCGACAAATTTGAGCCAGTGGAGAAGGGGTATTTGTCTGTTTGTGGTGGCAATTTCATTGCAATTGGTTATTTCTCTATAAATTAATAAAAATCTGCAGATGTTGCTTTGTTACAAAAACGATTTTGGTTAATTTGGGAGAAATGTACCTTTTTAATTTCAGATTCCTTTTGGTATGACATACACTGGCTGCAGAATAAGTTGCCCAGTTTACCCCAGTCAGACCTTTTGCTTGAATTATCCTTTTTTGCAGAATCACATTTCTTGGGGGTAATGAAAATCAAATAATAATAGATAGCTATCTGGGAATCATTACATTTCCAGAACATTTATCTTATCAAAATAGTTAGCATATAGTTTAAAAAGAGTCTTTTCAAGGATATCAAATGATTTATTAAACAAGGGGTCTATGGGGCAAAAAGGCCTTATTTCCAGTCTACTTTTATTCATCTGTCTCAAGTGCAAATGAATCAGTCAAGTGAGAAATAAACAGTAACACAAATTACTATAGGTCACACACACACACACACACACACACACATATATATATATTTTGACAATTCAGATTTAAAAACACTCCTTTGTTTGGACAAACCCATTTATTGGTACCGACACATTTTATTATGGGCCAACTTTTATTTGCACTCCTCATTGACAGAAATACAGGTGCCTTTCCCGCGTTGTTTAGTGATGCTGTCACCCGTAATGTGGCAGAGGAGAATGCCCCTGATGAACTTTAGAAGTGGCTTCACAGTAAGAACCTGGGGGACCTTCCTGGTGTTGAAGTTGTGGACATATCCTGGTTTACTGAGAGCATGGCAGCAGGGAAGCCTGTAACTGTAAGAAGACAGACATCACATTGGAGTAAGTGCCAATCCTGTTCATGTGAAGTCAAGTGTGGTCTTAGATATGAGCATAGACTATTTAGATGTGTTTGGAACAATTACACACTAGATGATGCTGTATAGGCAAAAAAAAACAACAACAAAAAAAAACCAGGCAAAATACAAGCTGAAAATAAGTGTTATGCAAACATCAGTATGCTTTATTCCACTTTATCGCAACTGTGTGGTATATTTATTGATCTGACTCGATGTTAAGCTTTAATTCAATACATTTTGTTGAATGCATGTCTGATACAATGGTGCAGGAGCAATGGTAGCACATACAGCAAGCAGCTAAAATGGTAATATTTTCATATTTTGACTATCGTACCTGTTGCAGCCCATCTGCTACATTATGAATCACAAAGCACAGATTTTACGTTGGAACTACTATTAAACATAATAAAGTATTGTTGTTATTTTTAGAATTCTGTCATATGTACTATGAACAGGATAATATCTATACACAAGATAAGATGTACTGGAATTTAGACAATCCTTTATATAGCTCTTCTAATTCATGGAATAACTACAGTACTCTGAACATTCATAGAGAATCCTCTGTGTTCCAAACTTATTGTGTTACTAATGATGTTTTACACGCTTTTCTCCAAGATAAGAATCGCAAGTTGATAATGTCATACAATTGTTGTCATTACATTTATTAATGTCTCAGTAAACTCGCATTAGTGACATTCATTTGAAGAACCACAAGCTTGACATTTGAAGCTAATGGTTATGATAAATGTGTAAATGGTTGAATTCTGAACAGAGAATTAAATGCCAGTGCATTAGCAATATGAGCTAAGCATTTAGTTTCTTTTTTGTCTGAATTAACTTAAATTCCCATGTCCAATTTTTAAAATATATTCATTTTCATGTCAAGAATCAATGAAAGTAATTTAATTTCAAGAAAAAAGACATTCAAGGGGATCTGATTTAATTCTCAGTGGTAAATGAAGGCCTGATGTTAACTAATTGTAATGTAACCACTAACATTTAATGAAGATCATTTATACCATGAATAGCTGTAGGACATAATATAAGAATATTTTGAAAAGGTTTTTGAAATGAAAGAATATTGTCTGGGGGGGGGGGAACACAATAAAACCCAACAAAAACACATTAAGAACAGTCTCCTCCTACACCTGAAGGTAATTTGCATAGTAGCAGGAGATCTGTAGCAAACATAAAATACAACCAGCTATATAATAGCTACTGTGGTCCGTTATAGCAGTGGCTGATTCCATTGTTGCAGCCCTTGATCTGTCCTTGCACTTTGCCCTGAAGGCAAATCCATTTGGTAAGGGTTTTCATTTACAACCATAGGGTCTCAAACTGTTTTGTCCTAAATGTGTTACATTAACTAATATCATAAGAAAATGAAGAGTAAATTATCACCAAGTTCTCAAACTTGCACAGTAGCATCTTTATTTTATTAGCACCTGCACTTTTGTAGAATATGCCAAAGAAAACTGTTGCTACATAAAACATGTAATGTAACTGCAACTATTACATTTTAAACATTCTAGCCTTTAAAAAAAAAAAAAAAAAAGTTGTGAAGTATGCAGAAGTTATAGCTACAGTGGAGTTCTTTTTTGCTTAAAGCTATCATTATAAAAACCCAATGACACCTTTTCCAGTATGTGCTATGTGCTAATAAGCTTGAGGCATTTTTATTGAGAACACTGTAACCAAATACATGATTCCTATTTCCCAGTTACCTTGGGTAGATATTTAAAGCAACCAGAACTGAATCACAGCAACATTCTCAACAAAAACCCTATAACACTGCTGTAGTGTTGAAAGCTTGATTGAAACATTCAGAACTGTGGTTTGGATAATTGGTTGCTAATTTAACCTGGCCACATTTATATAAGGAAACTCTACACCTATATCTCATTCACACTTCCTGAGAGGAAAGACATGACTGCATACGGTAGTGTGTCACAGACCTGATACAATATAAAACAATGAGAAAGCTGTTTTTACATTTACTTAGTGTTTGCTCTATCTTCCTGCCTGTTTGTCTTATAACAAACACACTTGGCATTGCCAAATTGTAAGTTCCTGTCTCGAGCTTCATCCTTCCCCTAAACACGGGGTCCAATATACCTGCAAACAAATTAGATCTCAATGAGTTTATCTTGCTTAAAATAATCAAATCTCCATACTATCAACACTGGTGCATTCCTGAACTGGGTCTTTTAAATAGCACAGGTTTCAGACAGAGAGATGAAAAGTGTGGGAGGGCTATCCTTCCATCTTGGAAGTAGTCTTCCTCCAAATTTCAACTGAATTCAGTCCAATGCAGGACAAAAAAGAATTCTGATGACCGAAGGCTTTTTGAAAGCAGCGTATTAATAAACAACAATTTACCATCGAATCACGCATGTGTTTTGGGTAGCACATTAAAAACAGTTATTCCCTTATATGTGAGCCTCTGGCAGAAGCATTTTTAACGTAGTAGATTGACGCAGGATAGGAATCTATGTTAAACACATGTACAATTTACAAGCTGTGGGCTTCATGACCACCAAGTACTAACTGCTGGTGTGCTGATAACGGATTCTACCTCACTTTTATTAACCTGGTTGTTTATCACTTTTACTTTCCTTTCAGTAGAAGTTATCCACAAGCACTACATACTAGTTTTAGGTTTGCGTCAGAGCAGCGACAAAGTACACTAGAAACCATGGTTCCCCAGGGTTCTCTTGCAAAATCCATCAATATTTTATTGTGTAAGTGATGGATTATAATTTTTTCTCAATCGTCAAATGTAATTGTTTACCAAAATGACCCACTATACAGTACATGGTATTGCAGCATGAAACACAGTCTCAGAGGAGAGTGGCATAGAACCTGGTTCCAGGATCCTAAAATATTTAGAGAAGAAGCTTTGAAAGTGACGTCATATTAAAACGTTGAATTTGATCATGGAAGAAGAGTTGCAATTGGATGTTTTAGAGAAGGTTACCAAATGCTATTTTTTCATGTGAAAAACTAACAATTCTAATAGCAATGTTTTGTGAATAGCACTAAAGGTGCTTATGCCAGTAAGTGAAGGCATGTGAAAACCCCACAGTGCATTTGTGGGGAACCTTACAGCACCTTACTATTATCTACATCATTTTTAATAGAACTAGACTCTATTGCCAGGCTACCATATTAGTACTTTACCTATGTTTATTTTGGGTTAATGACAAGATCTTCCTTCAAACATGCACTTACACAGCCAAATTCGATTGTGCCAGTTTCTTCTGGCCAAATACAATCTTGTTTTGGGAAGCAAGCCAGATTTAGCTATTCTGGCCAAAACGCATTACTTAGACTAGAGAAGAGGCCCAAAAGCTAATACAGTACTCCCCTGTTATAAAACAGCCCGTGAGGGTGTGGTTGGTAGTACATAGGTGTTGTTGGTGCAGTACAGTAATAACACACATAGACAGTAAAAGTTCAATAAAACAACTCCTTTATTCGGCTGGGTTGCATGTCAACAACACTTAACGAATAAGAACCAGTGCTACACAGCCATGTGTATTGCTCCATGCAAAACAAGGGTTTACAGTTCCGAAAAACAATAAGAAACACAAAACACAGACACAGTCACTTCACCGGACAGCTCCTGGCTAGTGCTTAGCCGCCTAACAAAGACAAATGATACAGTTAGCGCATCAATCAAATAAAACACGAAACACTCACAATAATTAATTATGTCCGTTTCAGTAGAGTTTTAGGATGCTTTCAAATATAATACTACAAATTTTAGGAATATATTATGTTTTCAAAAATATTTTTAGAAAATATGATGGATTAACTGATTAAGTCATAAAATCACAGAAAAAATACAGGAAAGTAACTTTAACACTTGTACTCATGTAACCATACAAATTGCTTACCAATACTTGTATGTTTCAACATAATACAAAAAAAAGACTTTATAATTTCAAAGGGGAAAAGGGAAAACACTGGTGAATTTACATTCTTAAAAATCATAACATTAATACCATTTAATGTAAACTCAGTAAAGTCATTCAGATTCGTACATGTTCAGATTCATATTTGTACATACTCTGCTAAAAGCTGTTTTATATTCATGAATTTGGCCTTTGAAATATTTAATAACATTCTATGGAATAATGCAATATAATGTGACCTTAAGTCTATGTTTGATGTGGGCTTATCACACAAGAAAACTCTTTTATTTTTTATCATTACATTACTTGAGGGTCCTGCAATCTGGTCTACATGTACAAAGCCAATTCAACTGTAAATGTTGCCAGCTCTAAATATATAATCCATTTAAATCTTTAAAATAAAACCTGGTGTCTTACAGACCTTTACAGAAAACAACTGTACACTATAAAGTTAGAAGTAAATATACAGTTTTTTTTTATAAGCTAAGTATGCTGGAAAACAAAAAATACAGCTTAGGCTTTGGACACATAACTGTTGCTGCAGTCAATTATCTAGGTCCCAACCACCGTGTTAATTAAAATAAAGATGGGTCAGTCAAAACATGATACGAGAAGTTGTAAACTGAACTAGACGACATGTTTGTTGCCCTAAAATATTTCTTCAACGAGGTAAAAACAGCACATCCAAGCTCCCTGAACGCACTTCCTTTCAATTTTCAAGCTTATTTGTGACCTTACCTGCTTCGGTTTCTGCTTGAATGGACCAGTCACTGAGAGACTTCAGTGCTCATGTACACCCTGCAGCTATGAACAACTGTTACATTTTGTTGTCAATGAACTTGTTGAAAACAGACAAGACCGAAATCACACAGTAAAGACATTGAATAGTGCTGGAATCCTCTGTCAGGCTAAGATTCTATAGTGCACGCCAGTGATTTTGCCATGCATCCGTGTTGTCTGGAAACTGCCCTTTTGGGTGACTGTGGGGAGCTAGGCCAGCTTATAAGCAGCTGAGGGAGTAAGATATCCCCATTCAGTCTTTTAACAAGCAGAACAGCCATCTCCCTTTCGTCATTCAAGCCCTTGAACTCAACCAAGGAGAAATATTAAAAAAATGCATTTCAAAGTTTACATGATCATTTTGTAGTTTCCCCATGCTTTTCTTCTGGTAATATACATTTACCATAGTACCAAAGGCCCTGTAAATATTGTGAATATTATGTTAAAAGCAATACACATAGTCCCTGCACCACAGAAATAACACGGACACAAACAAACAAGAATATCACAAAGAATATCGCAGACATTTGCAGAGCTTTTTGAGATGTTATAGTAATAAAACAATGACTTGGATCGATTTATTATATTTTGGTAATAAAATGAGTGATCAGGAGAGGATTTATCAGTATGCATGACTATGAAGAGGTATGTGAAGAATACAGTGAACAAGGGTTGGGGCTTGAATGGAGATGCAGTACTGATGTCCTTTTGCTATGCAATGCCTTTTAAACCTGTTTTACTCTGAAAAAAATGTTGTAAAATAAACAGCGTGTGTGAAAATAAAGTGGACATGACGTGCCTGATTAAAGCACTGAATAAATGGACTGCAAAGGGTTAAAAACACACACATGCTGGGTCTACACCAACATGATACTTATTTGTTATTGGTTATTTGTTTGGCCAACATGCCCTTTTATTTTGTGTAGAGTTATGTTTTGTTTAAATCTTTTGTTTATAATTTAATAAAAAGCACAGAGCACCATTGCGCCTCAGTTTCAGCCACCATTACCTGTTTGTTTTGGTTTTGTGTTTCTGGTCTGACGTCACCCCTGCAGCCATCCTTTTCATACAGGGCCACAATTAGAATCATCTCCACAGGATTTGCTGGCAGTCGGGGTGACATAGCTCTATATTTATATCCCAGACTAGAGGGGTGCAATAAGAAACAGGATGCCAAAGAGACAAACCTACATGTGCAGTGGAGGAAACAACAATCATGTTTGTATTCTTAAATCTCTAGATCCCAGAAACCTATCCAGTGGTTGACAACTTCCCAGTGCCTCATGGGAACAGTTTCCCAGTATGCATGTCAGAGGAAGACAACATTGAAGAACTACAGCAAAATGTGTATGGTAACATACGAATGCAATTACACATTAGTTGGGCAACTTGTCAACATGTATGGAAAACAAATCACAAGCGTTCTACGGTCTAGTATTTGATGCTGAACTTACATTGCTTATAACAACAGATTGATGACTTCACTGAAGGAGATTGAATGGAGAGGAGCCAATCCTCTTTGTTATACATGATAAATAACACAGTTTAGAAAAATACTTTTGCACTGGTGCTTATTTAAGGAGCCGTTGTATAAATTGAAGAACCAGCCTATGCCTTTTTCAACTGCCTGTCAGTAATACTCTCCTTGACCATGGTTGATTTGGATGAAGTGTTAAACTACCACATAATACCTAATATATAACAGTAGACTGCAGCATTACCAACAATAGCAATACAATGGATTTGTCACAAATACTGCTTTGTTTTCCTGGTATGGTAGCACATTGGCACTTGCATGGACCATCTATATCTATTTTAAAGTATTTTAACTGTTAATTTTAATGAAATCGGCAAGTGAAGAGACCAGCTTACCGTCTGTTGTGCAAAAAGGTTTAGTTATCAATACGAATATGTTACTCAACCCATTCTGAGCCATATTTCCTTAATTTGGATGTTCCTAATACACTTCAGCCAGGTTGAAGGTGATGGACAATCAGAACAAAAACAGATATGCGTATATATTGACATTTCCATCATACATTTAGTGTGTGTGTGTGTGTGTGTCTGTGTGTCTGTGTGTCTGGTTCAGACCACTCATCTGGTGCCGACCCCTCAGAGATGTCCCTGGCATCAGCATTGTTTTTTGAGGGTTCGATATTATATCAAGCAGATGTAGAGCATATGCAAGGTACTGTACCATAACATTGATTCAATGTCTGAACAGCATTCTATCACTATTGTACCTTTCATAAACTGACAACACCATTCTAGTATTGCTCAATACAATCATGTGACATTTTTTGTAATGAGATTGAGCAGTATATCTCATTTTGTTTGTCCCAAATGTGTATCACTTCTGGTTGAAACTTACCAAGAACTTGACCTATTGAGCGAGGAAATAAGGATCACATCATCTAAATATGGATTGTGGCTGAGCAATTTAAATGGCCAAATGTGTTCCTTACTGCACAACATGATCAAAAAAATACCAACGATACCAAAAGTCATGGCCTTAATGCAGTAGGTGATGTGTAGGTCATGGATTGGAGGAGACATGATTGGCAGCGCCACTGAAAGAGGGCGTGACAGAAGGTATTTAAGGGAAGTGGCCCCAGCAATCTGTTCCTTTTGATGTGGTTGCCACTAAGACCGAGAATGGAATTGATCAATTTGTGAATAGTGAGTGTTAAGTGTTTTATTTGTTTCTAACTGTCTGTGCTTGTCATTATAGAAGGCTAACCTAGCTAAACTGCCAGCAATTAAACCTAGACTCTGCATCACCATTGTACATGAATAAACCTGTAAATCACTAAGAGCACTCACTCTTGACTTGTGACCGTATTGTGTTTATGTGTGTCTTGTTTAGTGTATTATTATTTTCAGGACTGAACCCCGTGGTTTACCTGAGCGATACACATCGTTGTGCAGAGCCAGGCATTATTATCAGCAAATAAAGAGCTGCTTTTTCACTGTGAACTGCCTTGTGTCTATCATTGTGTCTATCATTCCTGAACACTACAAACCACTTTGCCACCTACACACACAGTAAGATTCCTTACTAACCCTATTGGGCCTATGGTTTTGCTTCAGTTTAGTAATTGAGTTTACCCTGTAATCAATACACATTTGTATGGAATTAAAATAAAAAAAAATTGTATAGGCCATGGTGAAAAAGCATTGTAACAGCACATCTAAAAAACATAAAGAATAATAATAATTTTACAAGCGCATTCCAGTAAAGGATCAATGTATACGATCTTGGTTGATCATTATTTCTTTCACATAGGTTTCAGTCACACTACATAGCTGGAAAGTGACCATAAATGGTGGTTATTTGTGTTACAAAAATTGTGTAAATAATACTCCTCATTAAAATCAAAATGAGTTGATAGTGTGGCTGTTACCAAACTGTGCTTGCGTACAGATTGACATTGCTGTCACTGGTTTCACCTATGAGTTTAGAAGTATTTTAGTGTTTCCCAGTAATTATCCTATTGCCACTGTTTAGGATATCTGTCCACCCACTATCTGAGCACAGTACAGCCTGCTTGAAATGTATGTGGAATTGCGTTCAGGGACCGAGCTGACGTTAGTAAAATAAACATTTTGGCTATCTGTTATAAGAGGCTGGTTTTAAATAATAATCATTCATAGTGGCTTGGCAATTTGAGTTATATGTTATTTTTTCCATAAGTGTCTATATACAGCTTCTAACTATATCAAGAACAAGGGTTTTGTTGTTTTAGACTGTTGGACATAAATTTACAGTATTCTGCACAGTTTTACTTCAGCAGTTATGATTGAAACGTATATATAAAGCCTTAGATGTATGCAGGCAATGATTAAAGAGCATTGGTATAATTTGTAATTACTGTGTTGCGAACAAGAAATAATCTTGTTTAATAAAAATCACACTTTTGATATTTCCCATTCATAATAATAAGGCTATGTAGATGCTTTGATTAATTATGTTATCATGTTTGAAGTTGTTCGGTATTAATTAAATAGAACAAAACTAGCTTGTAAGGAAGGCCACATGTACATGCTGAATCAATGGCATTTGCTAGTTTCACAACATCAGTTTACAGCCTTGGGTATGCCGATAGAAATGTCAGTGACCTGGGTGAAAGTACAGGTGGCTGTTATATCACTCAATGCAGTACCTCCATTAACTGGCACTGAATTGTATAGGTGAGGGAAATGCAGCATTTCTTGTTGTGAAATGTACACATTATTTGCACACACCAATTATTAACTGTTTAAAATGATCAAACTTTTACAATTCTTTCACCTGAATATAGATTGATAATATAACTAAAATGTATCATGATGATAGGTGATAATATTACATTTATCTTTAAAATATTCACATCAACTTTAAGCAATTGACTTAATAGTCCACTTACTACAGCAAACCAATATATCTGTATGTGTTTGGAAACAAGCCCTATGTATAGGCATCGCTAGCTTGCTTGTGTACTGATGTGTAGAAAGGTGTTGATTACCCAAGTTCAATAAACAATGGTAAGTCAGTATGATGAAGCAAGTGTATTGATTAACACAAGGGGTAAACAGGAAACCTTGGCTCTTTCAACCATTTGCATTACAGGACTTTCAACCAATTTCTTGTTGTTAAATAATTAAGGCCTTGGTCTGAACAAACTCCAATGTTAGTCATTCATAGCAGTGTTAGGATTTCTGCAGGGCCTGATCCCGCACTAATGGGCCGATCCTTCAGTAAGATGACAATGCAGAGAAGAGTAAAAGTAAAAATACTTGCAAATAATGGACGATGTGAAGGCAAACAACTGGCTATCTAGACTATCAGCTTCAGCACAGCAGTTCTGAGACGCAAGGATATTTGAGATACACAGCACGGAAATATTGAACCACAAATGTGTATTCAAAATCTCAAACTGGTTGATGAAGGATACAAACTCTGGTGATGTCTCAGTATTAATCCTTGGGTCGGAACTAAATAGCTTAATGTATCCATACCTTCACCACTTTCTTCCCTTTCTCAGTGTAGTTTTCATTTACATGGTGGTTATTATGGTCAAGTAAAATTATGGTTGGAACTGAGCCAGCCTATAGGCCATCAAAGAAAAGCAACTGATAATGAGTGGAGAGACTGGGTAGAACTACAGTGGACCATGTTTAAAAATAAACAAAATAACAATGCTGGGGGAACAAAAAGAACCTTGTTTTTTCCCCTAAGAGGGACGGGACCCCTGGATGACTTAAAATAATATATTCTATAATATTTATATATATATATATATATATATATATATATATATATATATATATATATAAATATATATATATATAGATATATAATGTTTGTTTTTGTTAAGCTTGGAGCCCTAAATATTCCCCCTACAATACAATTTAAAAAAAGTAAATAAAGAAAATATCCCTTGACTTTAATAGTAAATATTTTGTACACCTATATAAAATATTTTCTACTTTTATGTTTTAGCCTGTGCGACAAACATGTAAGAACATCGGAAAAGGACGCTGGGTGCTCTATAGCTGTTCTGGGGTGTTTCTGTGTTGTTATGTGTTATATTATTGTATTAGTTAGTTAGTTGTGTATTTTAATTGTTTATAATTCTTCATTTGCTTTTATATCTCTGCTGCGTCTTTTCATCTTCTATCTCTCTCTGTATCCTTATTTTCTTTTTCTATTCTATTATTCTATTTTTTCCTTCTTATCCTTCTCATTTTTCCTTACAATCAAGATGGACATCCTAGTAGCAGAGTGTGCACGTGACTGTTAGTTTAATTTAAGTTAATATATGTTTTTTTTTATATTTTTTAATAACTAGGAGAAGATTTTTTGTATTTTATTTGATCTAAATATATATTTTTTGTGTGTATACAGTAATTATAGAATTATTGAAATGTAAATGTTTCTGATCCCAGATTGAATGTATGATGAGATTGTCTTTTAGAGTGATGTTGTTTTTAGGAATGTGAAATAACTGCTTTTTTCCTGCTAAAGAAGAATAAAAATAAATAAATAAATAAATATAATGTGATAGGGCTATTAGATTTCAATCTACATAGAATAAATAGAAAAAGGAAACTTTCTTTCATGTGTCTCCAGTTATTGCAAAGGGTTGAAATGTTTACTGAAATAGATGCACTATTTCTTTGACTTAAATACATTAATTCTGACATGCTTTACTCTACATGATACATTTGAGATTCTGTCTGAAAATTACGAGTTCATTGAGAGTGAAGGACCTTGTTTGGCCTTTATGAGTGCTGAAATCTCTTCCTCGGGCTATCGACAGCTTGCAAGACCTAGAAGGCCCACCCTGTCTGGAAGACTAAACAAAAGCTGTCATTGAGACAATATAGTACCGTTTCCTTTTAAATTGCTATTTCTTTTGACAGGTGCTCTGCTTGCTAGTCTGAGACCTTTCACCTGTGGTGATACCTCAGTACCAAACTGATTGTCATCTGGATTTTTGCTCAGACCACTTATTTACCCTTCATCAAGTGTGGCAGTGCAGATGTTATTGAAGAAGTCATTGAAGCAGCTCTGAATAAAACATAATCTGGTTTTTAAAAGAACAAAACTGGATAGAGGTCTCCACTCACCGGATGCAATGCGATTTGTCCTGTGAAAAAATTGTACTTTCGCTGTAACACTACCTTTCACACCAGGAGCAACAGGCATGCCTGGTGTGATAGATTGTATCATCAGCTGGAAAAAAATCACAGGTACTATAGTCCTGTTATACAGCTAATAAAAATGTATACATAATAGCTTAGAATACATATATATATTTATTTCAGTAAAGGTAAACAAATTGTACACACCAGCTATATCCAGTTCCCAGGAAATGGACCGCTAGATGTTCTCTCTCATTGCCGTGTCGTTATAATTTTTGTGTCCTTTAATGTACATCTTCAATTTTTCACATTGCTTCTGTGTCGCTTCAGTGTCACCTGTTACATCATAGGCAGTGCGAGCGACTCGTATCAAAAACACATGTTTTATTATTTTTGTCGTGGTGCTGTGTGTCATACAACACCTTTGATTGTTGTATTGTGTCTGGTGTGTAGAGGCCTTATGGTGTAGTGCAGAGACGGCATTATACAGCCGCAGACAAACTTATGTGGGCATTTAAAAAAAAAAAAAGAAAAACCACAAAGAAAGTGTTTTCTATAATTTCTAATTGTTCTATTGAAAAATATAAATTACAGATTGAGCTTTATAATAAAACAACACATTATTACATATCATGCATAAAATGAAAAATAACATGACAAAACTAATTCTAGTGAGATTAGCTACCTCTGCTCATTGGGTTTAGGTAAGGTTAGATTAAATGTCTTCTTACTGACTTTTAAAGACGCGCCATCCACAGCATAGCATAAAACAAATATTGCCCTCAGAAGAACTATCGGTAGTTCAAATTAAAGACAAATTTGCATGAAACAGTGTAAAGAAAGGCAAAGAGGGAATTTCATACCTAGAAACTAGGAATCTAGATGGTGTGGTCTCCATGGTTTCGACAAAAGGTGTAACCTATTAGTCAACATATATATTTACAATATACAATATAAATGTACGTACTAAATAAAAAAAAAAAAAATGTTGACACAACAAGATTTGAACAACCTACTGTATTTTTAAATATGTCGGTGATCACGGGACAGGCAACTTTGAGCTGAATGCAATTCAGAAAGCCAACCCTACGTTTGCTAACTATCTGCAGAATCTGTGGATAAAAAGAAAGAACATCAAGTACTTTAAGACAAAAAGCTGCAGGACACAGTTTATTATTTTGTAGGCATGAATTTTCAGATATATTTATATATATTGTGGAATATACACTTAAAATGTAACTAAATATATATATATATATATATCAATATATATATATATATATATATATATATATATATATATATATATATATATATAAATACACACACACCCACAAACACACAACACACACACACACACACACACAACACATATAGAAATGCAACATGCAACAATTTCAAAGATTTTACTGAGTTACAGTTAATATAAGGAAATCAGTCAATTGAAATAAATTCATTAGGCCCTATTCTATGGATTTCACTGGGAATACAGATATGCATCTGTTGGTCACAGATACCTTAAAAAAAAAGGTAGGGGCGTGGATCAGAAAACCAGTCAGTATCTGGTATGACCACCATGTGCCTCATGCAGCGCGACGCATCTCCTTCACAGACAGTTGATCAGGCTGTTGATTGTAGCTGTGGAATGTTGTCCCACTCCTTTCAATGGCTGTGCGAAGTTGTTGGATATTGGTGGGAACTGGAACACGCTGTCGTACACGTCGATCCAGAGCATCCCAAACATGTTCAATGGGTGACATGTCTGGTGAGTATGCAGGCCATGGAAGAAATGGGATATTTTCAGCTTCCAGGAATTGTGTATAGATCCTTGCGACATGGGGCCGTGCATTATCATGCTGAAACATGAGGTGATGGCAGTGGATGAATGGCACAACAATGGGCCTCAAAATCTCGTTACGGTAGCTCTGTGCATTCAAATTGCCATCAATAAAATGCAATTGTGTTCGTGGTCCGTAGCTTATGCCTGCCCATACCATAACCCCATCGCCACCATGGGGCACTCTGTACATAATGTTGACATCAGCAAACCGCTCGCCCACACGATGCCATACACGCTGTCTGCCATCTGCCTGGTACAGTTGAAACCGGGATTCATCCGTGAAGACCACACTTCTCCAGCCTGCCAGTGGCTATCGAAGGTGAGCATTTGCCCACTGAAGTCGGTTACGACGCCGAACTGCAGTCAGGTCAAGACCCTGGTGAGGACGACGAGCACGCAGATGAGCTACCCTGAGAGTTTCTGACAGTTTGTATAGAAATTTTTCAGTTGTGCAAACCCAATTTCATCAGCTGTCTGACTGGTTGGTCTCAGATGATCCCGCAGGTGAAGAAGCTGGATGTGGAGGTCCTGGGCTGGGGTGGTTACATGTGTTCTGTGGTTGTGAGGCTGGTTGGACATACTGCCAAATTCTCTAAAACGACGGTGGAGGTGGCTTATGGTAGAGAAATGAACATTCAATTTTCTGGCAACAGCTCTGGTGGACATTCCTGCAGTCAGCATGCCGATTGCATGCTCCCTCAAAACTTGAGACATCTGTGGCATTGTATTGTGTGACAAAACTGCACATTTTAGAGTGGTCATTTATTGTCACCAGCACAAGATGCACCTGTGTAATGATCATGCTGTTTAATCAGCTTCTTGATATGCCACCCATGTCAAGTGGATGGATTATCTTGGCAAAGGAGAAATGCTCTCTTACAGGGATGTAAACAAATTTGTGCACAAAATTTGAGAGAAATAAGCTTTTTGTGCATGTGGAAAATTTCTGGGATCTTTTATTTCAGCTCATGAAACATGGGACCAACACTTTACATGTTGCATTTATATTTGTGTTCAGTGTATATATTTTATATTCATTGTAAAAAACTAAGTTAATGCAGTAGTTAGAGTTGAACTCATAACCACAAAAACAAGGAAATATGCTTCCCACCTCCACACAAGCAGCCAAAGGAAAACAGACAGCACAAGCAACCACAGACTACCGTCATCAGATAAGTAAGACAAAGACATGCAACTCTTTCCAGATGACACAAGAGACATCCATCATCATGGTCCACTGGTGCTCTAACCATGGATACACATGTACAGGTCAACAGATACACACCCACTTCAGGCTGCAGAACAGTATCAACTATAAAAAATATGGCTACAAGTACACTTTGAGGCCGTCAACCGTAGTCCCGACTGGAAATCCAGGACGCTCGCCACTGGGCAGCACAAGGGGTCTATCTCCATGCCCTAACATCAAATACAAAATCTCTTCAGTTTGAAGGTATAGATTGCATGATGGGTGGGTCGACTGCTTCGGAAAGGCCTGAACGACATGCAGATAATATAATTTTTCCCCTTTAACCACTTCAACACCATGACGGACGCACATACGTCAAATGAAAACCCACTTACAGTACCATGCTGTACCTGCGTACGTCAAGTTTCCCATTCTATTCTATGAGCGGTTTCTCAGTCTAGCGTTTCAGGTTTCATTCTCTAAGGCAGTGCTAGTACTTTGGAAAGTGCAATGAAAGAAGGGGGAGGGTCAGGTGACATTTGTATCCAATTGTGTTTCATGTAGCGATTCCAATCTTTCTGTAAGTGTTTAGAAGACTGAGATATATTGTGGGAATTCATATCAAATTTTTAGGGATGTCCAATCGTATATCTATACTATGTTTTAGAAACTGAGATAATATTGTGGAGAAGCCATATATTCTGGGTAAACTTTTACAATAAATAATGTTTATATATATATAATATATAAATTATAGTTATTTAAATATAATATAAGATATATGGATTATTACTCTAGTATTTTATTTATTTATTTTAAATTTAATTATTAGTTTTACTTGTTTAGTTGTAGTTTTTATCGTTTTTAGCGAAAGCTAAACATGTACGTGGTGAGCAACGGGAGGGAAGTTGGTTAGAAGATTTTGATACCAGCGACAGTGATGCTGACTTATCACTCAGCAATGATGATGAAGAGGATGTGGAGCCAAGAACAGTGCAAACTGTACAAACAAAACAGCATGCAGCTACTTTACAGGTAAGCTAGCTGCAAACGGGAAGCTGTTTGGTTTGAAATGGCAGTGCCGTGACGAAATACTATCAAAACACAGCACTGGGTATAGGCAATAAAGCAGGCATCTTGGGCAGCCAGATCTAGAACAATGCCTGCACAAAGTAGCCCTGTACATGCATTTGTGACTATCCCTCCAACACAAGGGAAGCAGAGACTGCAACAAAGGTGCAGGGTGTGCTACGAAAACGAAAACAAAAAAAGGAGATAGGAAAAATGTGAAGCGGTTGTGAAGACAACCCTGGGTTCTGTTGTATTGAACATTTCAATAAATGGCACAGAGCAAGTCAATAATGGCTCATGTTTTGATGTTGTATGATTTTTATTTAATAATTACTGTTTACTGATTATTATTGTTACTAGTGTTATTAGCAGCGTCTTTGTTTTCATTGTTCAAACAAAAAATAAAAAACGTGTTTTTATCTCTATATTGAACATGGGTATGTAGTACACAGGAGCATAAAGGGTTAATGAAAAAACACAGTTTAGGTCATTTATTTGTGTTTTATTCATCATATGTTAACATTTTATAGAAATTACCAGATTTTCAAAATCTGGTACCCGGGAAGGGGTTTCATTTTTACATCTGAAGTTGAAGTGGTTAATTCTGGCCAGAAGGTCTTTAAGCTTGCTCTTCTTACCTACCCGGGTGGTATCCTCCTCGGCACAGGCCTGTAACATCAAATCTTACACGCTGGAAACAAAAATCGGCGTGTCATATGCCAGGGGAGGTTGTGGGTTGTTTGATGTGCATCATATACCACTCCTAGAACTACAATAATATATGAATAATCCTCATTTCTAGGGATGTGGATAAGGCACACTATCCACACTTATGGCAGACTCCTAGCAATTCTCTGGGAGGAGGGGTAAAGATGCACACACCCTATGTAGGGAAAAGACTGCAGAACCAAGGCTGCAAGACAAGCATCCCAGCTTAACTCAAGGTCAAAATGGTAATGGAAGGTATAGGTGTGTGCTGACTTCCAGGTAGCAGCCCTGCAGATTTCAGGATAGGAATATCCCTGGAAGCAACCCTTGAGGCAATAGTGTATCTGGTAGAATAACCCTTAAGCCACGTAGCACTGTCCCTACCAGCCAACCTATATGGTTATTTGAATGCTTGGATATGCTAGTAATAGTGCATTGAGACATGTCAATTACTTACATTGAGATCAAAAGTACATGGAAATATACTTCTATTTTTGTTAAGTTGATACAGTTCTGCAGCCTGAAATGTGTGTGTGTTAAAATGTACATGTATATCCATTGCTAGAGCACCAGTTGAGCATGATGATGGATGTCTCTTGTGTCATCTGGAAAGAGTTGCATGCATTATGTCTTACCTGTTGACGGTAGTCTGCGGTTGCCTGTGTTGTATTTTTCCTTTGGCTGCTTGTATGGGGGTGAGAATGGTGAGTTAGGAATAAAAACTCTAACGTCACATTTCCTTGCTTTTGTAATGAGTGCAGCCGTAACTGCTGCATTAGCATAGTTTTTTGCAATGAATTTCCTTGCTTTGTGAGCAGAGAAATGTGCATGTTTTATTATTTTAATTATAAACTATCATTTGAATCTACATAGTTTTTGAACTCTATGATGCATAATTGTATGATAACAAATGAAGTGTCTCAAGGTGGAATCACAATAGACAACATTTAACATAATGTATAGCCCTTTATGTCAGTTTAAACAGGTTTTAATGGAAAAGGTTCATTTCGCAAGGTCTCAAAATGCTTCTTATGTTTTGTCCATAAAAACAAACCTGTCTAATTATTATCTACTAATGAAACATTTATAATGCAATCTTCATTAACAGTAAAAACAAAAACAAAAAAATCATGAACATGAAACAAGTGTAAATAATTATTTTTTTTTCTTTTCTAATAGGAGACCATTTTTAAATGTAAATGATTTAACTGACAAAAAGAATGAAAAAAACAGGCTTACAAGTAAAGGCAGATGTTTTAATCTGGAATTTTAATTCATGAAATGCGAGGCAGTAATAAACCTGCTAATCAAAAGAATTTAAAAAATAAAATGCAGCTATCTTCATCAACAGAAACAAAAGCTTCACACAATTATTATAATTTTTTTAATTCGCTGGATGTCTTAGAGGGATAGCATTCAAGCAGGCTATAAATTCGGTTAAAAACTGTCTCCTCACATTGAATAAATTTTATCCATGTAACATTATGAAATTGGAAATACCAACCCTATATTATATATAAGAGCTTCTTGATGAGCAATCCCAAGTGAAATAACAGCAATCCAGCAGTCATTAAAAAATCATCATGAGTACTTCCCAGGGGCACTTTTTTCGGTTTACATACTGTTCTTTGTGGTCACAGAGCGCTTGAATGCTGATGTGAGTTCCATCAACAGAAGCGATTACACCTGTGGAAGAAGTGATTGCATAAAAATTGTCTTGTACAGCAGCAACACATTCTATAGTTGGAAACTTTATAACGTCCAGCAGTCTTCGCACAAGAGAAGATGACACCCGAGTTATTCTCGACACCGACAGCTGTGAAATATTAACTGTGTTATCTGTCACTTTCTGAAACGCTCCACAGGAATAAAACCTCAGTGCTACCATTGCTTTCAGAGCAGGTAGGATGGCGTGATTTCTATGTGCAGCTGAAAGGTCACCATATAAGAGATTGCTTAAATTCAAGATAGTTTGTTTGTCCAGTCGATAACTTTGATATGTCTCACTGTCATTGTTAAAATCAAGTGGATTAAAGTGATCGTGAAAAACTCTCTTTCCATAAAGCCCTCCTTTCTGTGTCTAAAATCATCTGCATACCTATCATTACCAAAGCTATGACGACGGATCTTCAGCTGTAGGGTACTTAACCCTTAGTGGTCCATTTATTCAGTGCTTGTCAGGTCCAATTTATTTTCATATGCGCTGTTTATTTTACGCGCACTGTTTAAAATATATATTTTTTCAAAAAAAAAAAAGACCCTGCATAGCAAAAGGATATCAGTACTGTATCTCCAGCCAAGCCCCACCCCTTGTTTGCTGTATTTTTCACATACCTCTTTATAGACGTAGATACTGCTAAATCCTCTCCTGATCAGTAGTTTTTATCACCAAACTCCTCCATAATGCGATCCAAGTCATTATTTTATTACTACAATTTGGGGTCTACCTTAATCGCGATTTTGCGGGTTTTGCGGAAATCGTGAAATTGAGGGGTCACCGCGAAATTCACCTCTTTTAGGAGCCGATACTTACAAACAATTACGGAGAGGGGAAAAAATAGAAACCGATTTAAGTGAACTACTGCACAACGCAAGCGACGCAAACTACGTATCTTCCTTCTGTAGACAGCCCTTTTTTTATTCCTTCGCTGTCCTGGGTGCATTGCACTTAAACAAAAAACAAACGTCCACAAATAACATTTACAAAAAAAATTCTCCAAAGCGGTTAACGTTTTTGTTTACTATTCAAATGACAATGAATCAGTGCATCTTTACTACTATTCTGTGACCTGTGTACTGTGCAGTAGGGGGTTGGACAAAAGTTGGTGCTGCATTGTTTTGATTTAGGTTGCTAAAAATCTAGTTTTCAGCATTGGAGATAAAATAATAGAAATGGACGACAAAAAAAAGTATATTTCGGCTGATGATCGTTTCAAGATATTTCCCAAACAAACTGTACATGCAGACTGAGGTAATTGTTCTGCATATCTTAATATGTCTTTGGAGAAAATACAATCGATTGCTATTTAACTTCAGAATCACACATTAAACAAAAGTTACTACAGAGGCTGCTGAACAGAACATAAAGTTAACAGATTTCAGAAACCAAACTGGAAAGTCAGCCCAGACAAAAAGTATTCCTGTCGTCCAGTTAAATCAGTACTACAGCGATCTAGCAGAGCCACCTCACCTCAACCTGCTGCTTACTTTTACACAGTTTGAATTTTAGATCCGAATAGCCATGTTCTCTTTGTTTTGACTCTGTACTAATAAAATAAATTATTGGATAGGACAAATAACATGACAACGAACGTGCTGCATACATTGCCTTTATTAAAGTATGCCAGGTGCCCTTGGGTAAACGAGTTTTGGAGCTGTTTCTTATCGATTTCCACATCTGTGTGACTTGGCAAAGCTTTGGCTTAACTTCCAACTAATTCAGTGGATGCAGAATGTGCAGTCTCAATGTATGGGCAAGTCAACTGCAGGGGGATGCTGCATGCTTGCCTTTAACAAATGACAGCACTATGTTTTAGTAAGGAAGCAAGCACCATTATTTTTAGGCTTTATAGTGTTCTGAAATACTGTCTACTCAGGTTTATTTAATGTTTAAACACGTCCGCGAAATCATAATTTTATTCCGCAACCTACCCGTGAAAAATATGTAAATTTACCGCAATTTAAGTAGACCCCTAACTATACCATCTCAAAAAGCTCTGCAAATGTCTGTGATATTCTTTGAGTGCTGGATGCAGAAGCAGCTATCTCTTTTGTTTATGTCCATGTTATCTCTGTGGTGCATGGGGCTATCAGATACGTCCTTTTTTTCCCGGCTTCATTCGGCTCCTATGGTCTCACTTGGCCATTAAAAGGTTTTCACGGCTTTTCTGGAGAAAAAACGACTGGAGACCTGTGCTTTACCTCTTTTTGATGGACTGGAAAGGGAAACTTGTTATGTCAGATAGGACCACAAACGATTAACAAGATTCTTCAAAATATTTGTCCCTACCAACAGTGGCACACTATTCCTGTCAGGCTGATCTGAACACACAAGGGACAGGAAAGTGGTAAATACGTGCAGGTGAGTACAGTGCAGGACGGATAAATGACACAGATGTTTATTAAATGATTGTAATGCCCAGTGCCTTATAGCGAACCTGTAAATAATAATAATGTTAGAAGTGGTACAGCGGCTTGTATCACTTCTGATTTATAATCCCATGGGTTTGACCTGTAACCCAAAGTCAGATTCCTTCACCCACACAAAACACAGACACAATATTGACAGTGCATGATTTTAATGCTAGTGGTACAAAAGTTCCTGTAGTGAGAAGGTGAGTGGTCATGTCCGGATTTTTTGCTGGCCTGCGGCTGCAGCTTCGGATTGTGCTCAGTATTCTTAGTGAGAAAATGACACAAAAGACAAACGGCGTTATTACACAGACAACGCAGAACACTTATGGTTTTCGATATTCAATACACGCTCTTTCTCGTTATTTAGCTTAACCATTTGCAAAGGAACAAATCACTGAAGCTACACCCCACCTATTTATACCCTCGCCCATGACCCCTAGGTTAACGAGGGCATCTGCTCCTCCAATCCCCAGATGCCACGTCGTTTACTGTCCGGGTCAGTGAGCTTGGGTGCCGTAGTTCCGCCCCTTTCCTATATGGTCGACTTCCACCTACCCTATGGAGTAAATTGTCTTGCCATTTGCTTAAGGTTACTCTGTTCCTTCTTTCTAGTGCCCTCACAGCTCAGGAAGGAGATCTAACACCAAGCATCATTCGATCTCTGTCACAATCTCTGATAAGAAATCTTGTGCTTTCAGTTGAGTTACTAGTGTTTCATCCCAACAACCACGAACAAACTGCTTCAACAATTGAGAGTCTGTTTTCCCAGCAGATAGCCCTTTTCTTTCTACAACCTTCTGCAGTGTGTGTAGCCTACACAAGTACTCAGAACATTTCTCATTATTACTTTGATGCATCTTAATGAACTGAATATAAAGCTTTTCACCACTAGCTACATTGCCATAAGCTTTCTTCAATTCCTGGAAGTAATCTTCTGCAATTGCATCGACTCCAGCATGCAATGCAACATTCAAAGCAGGAGGCAATAAGCTATCCAAAATTTTTCTCCTCTCATTCTTTGTAAGATATCTCTCTTTAATTACTTGCTTAGCAAAACCTCCCAGTATCAAAATCCCCTTTCTTCCATAGCACTGGCCTGGTGAAAAGTTGCTAACCCACCTATCTGCTCTTTAAAATCCTCAGTCACATCGTGAATGATATCAGAGAGAAGCTGATTATTATCAACCTTATTCTTGCCAGATGTTGCATTACTGGAATCCCATTCACTTATTTGAACTACAGACCAGAATTGGCTGAAATCTGCATTAGGATGCTCATTATCTAAAAGCATTACACATAGGGGCTCCTCACATTCACATAAAACACTGTCCAGAAAATTCCCATCAAGCCATTGAACATTTTTAATTTTCCCAATGAAGTTAAATGCCTTTTGAAGGTCACCAATGGTTGTGGTGGGTTCTAGTCTTTTAAGCATTACTGGTCGCTCAGAATTAATTTTGTACTGTTTACACAATTCCATTATGACAGATACAACACTGTTTATAACACATATATGTATTGCAATCAATATTACAGTACCTTGAATATGCACTGGTCACTGAAGTAGTTTTACAGAAACACAGCCCCACAAGTTGGGTGTCAGAAAAGTCCTTAGTAACCCTAACCTTGCCAATTGATAGGGACATGGAATTTACTCAGAATCATGGTTCACTATAATAAAGTAACCTGGGTTCTAAAGAAATCATTCTTTTTGCTGTGAGTGTGCTAATAATCAGTACCAGTCACATATATTAGTTTTACATGAGTTTTATAGCCTCAATTAATGATACTGAGGTAGTTAAGTATCAATGTCTCGTAATATGTATCACTCACGGTACCAGTCGTAGTCAGACATTTACATTTTAGTTTCAATAATTGAAAATCACCATTTACAAAAAAACAAAGTCAAAAAATATTATATAAAAAATAGTAATATAATATCTATATATATATATATATATATATATATATATATTATATATTAAATATGATCTTCATAAAGGATTTTATCTTTCCTTTCCCGTGTACACTTCCCTGCCATTCTGAACTAAATGGCACAGTCTTACTTGGTAAATACCGGTTTGTTGTATTGAAAGACAAGAGGTTCAGATGTCCGCAGAGCACATTAGATCCAGCATGACCTCCAGCATTAGAAACAGTCTGGTTTTAAAGACATAACAGTTTTCAGACACTGTGAATTGAAGTTTAAATTGTAATTATACAGAAATCACACCTAACTCTTTCATATATCAGGGGTGGACCACCTTTCCCAGACCAAGAGCCTCATCAGATTAAGAAATCGAAATTAACGTCATTACCTTCTACATACAGGCAGGATTAGATTATAATATCTTCATAAAGGATTTTATCTTTCCTTTCCCGTGTACACTTCCCTGCCATTCTGAACTAAATGAAAGAAAAATAATCCACTTTGCACGCGTACGGTAATGCTTGTTTTTAACACAAGTTCTGCTCCGAAAATAGGGTGGATATGATTGGCTGGTTGGTTGCTAAGTAAAATGAAAAAAAAAAAGCCATGCTGCTGATTGGCTAACGTTGCACAGGGCCTATCTTGCAATTGTTTTTTTATTTTTTTTAAGTAAAAAAAAAAAAAAAAAAAATTAAAAATAAAATGTTAACAATTGTGTGTTTTTGTGTGTTTCGAGAGCCATATTTTCACCACAGACGAGCCGCATGCAGCTCAGAAGATGCCAGCTGGCCACCCCTGGCATGTACATTAGGGGTGGTACATATATAGGCTGCCAAAAAAAAAAAAAAAAAAATTTTAACATTTTTTTTTCCCAGATTTAACTTAAATCTTGTATTTTTCCCCAGATTTATAAATGTTGTGAATATATATATATATATATATATATATATATATATATATATATATATATATATATATATATATTTTTTTTTTAAATGTGTACATTCAGATATAATTTATAAATCTAGTTACAAGATTTAACATTTAGCTAAATATTTAATATGCAAATGAGCTCCGCCTGCTTTGTGCTTTCACGTGATTTGATTGGCACATGTAATGCTAATCGAGAAATATGCAAATTACAGCATTACAAGAGCCAATCAAATCGCGTGAAAGCACAAATCAGGTTGAGCTCATTTGCATACAAACTCCAGATTTAGCTACACAAATATGAAAGAATACACGGAGACACATATATACACACACATGCATACATAGATACATACTGTGCTTACATACACACATCATCATAATAATAATAATAATAATGCAGCTATATAAAAGTTACATTAAAACCCACTAAGACGGGAATGCCATTTTATAAAGGTAAGTTTTCAGTCTTGACTTCAAAACTGTAATCCCACTTTCCCTGAAAGACGCAGGCAGGAATTAAACAATGTAGGAGCTTTACAAGAAAAAGCCCTAGCTCCCATGGTGACTTTCTTTTCCTGTAGCCTCGCATCCTGTGATCTCAGAGTGTGATTCGGAAAATATGGGGTCAGTAACTCCTACAAATAACTGGGTGCTAATCCATTCAGAAGTTAACAACAGCATCTTAAAATCTATTCTATACTCCATAGGGAACCAGTGCAAAAAGGCCAAAGCAAAGGTAAAGTTTACTCAGAATTGTTGCGGCTGCATTCTGAACAAGCTATAAGTGAGCACCCACATGGTTTGGATACCAGTAAAAGTGTATTGCAATAGTCAATTATTGATGAAACAAAGGCATGCATCTCTCAGCATCAGGTACAGAAATAGGTCTAAGCTTAGCTATATTTCTCAAATTATAAAATGATACTTTAGTAATTTTCCTAATGTGATTATTTTTTAATTGTTTCCCATGTGTCGCTCAAATGTATTTCTCTTTGACTGCACAAGTTTCTATAATACAGTGCACCCCCCCTTTATAAGGCGGCCCTTTATACTGCGGAACAGGTTATAAGGCTCCCATTTGCACCATAATGCCATTAAACATAGTGCGTAGTGATGCTACGGACCAGGAAGCAGGACAAAACAAAAGGTACTGGGCTGAAATATATTTATTAAATTAAATAACAAAAAAAAAAAAACTGTTATAAAAACAAAAGGAAAGGGCACATGGGCCAAAACAAAATAGACAAACACCAAAAAAAAAGTATAAGTATATATTACTATAGCAAATTATATATATAATTGATATATATATATATATATATATATATATATATATATATATATATATATATATATATATATATATATATATATATATATATAACAGTGTATGAGTCACAGACAGAGAGGAGGGTCTCTCCTCCCACATCCTCTTCTCTGAGTCTTTAGATATCAGTGGCTGGAGTCTTAACTAATGGAATAAATTACCTCATTAACAGTGCCACATTCCCTACCGGTTTTAATTGGGATGTAGAATTCACCCCCATCCGTGCTGGCGAAATTGCACGAGACCGGCGAAAAACCGCCTCCATAATAATAATAATAATAATAATAATAATAATAATAATAATACAAATACAAATTAAATACACAAACGAATAATGTGTACAAGGGGTGGAAGGAAGTGGGGTTCTGAAGTGAAAGAAACAGAGATGGTAAGTATATTTGCACTCTAGATAATTTTATGCAGACCATAGTTCAAGGATGGGTTCCTAAAATGTATAAAGAAATAATAACAGTACCAGAAATCCATTCATGTAAAAGTATTTTTAATTCGTAATGTAATCGATTTCCCAAGAGTGTTATGGTTTAGCAATCAGAAGGGGCCCCCTTTGTAAGTATTTTTGTTCCCCATTCAGCTTAAAAATGAGGGGAAGTGATGTGTTGGACAATGACAATATCGTAAGCCTCTATTTGTATATTGTGAAATCAACGGCTTTACTAGTCAATCATTAATTCAATGACAAGCAGAGGTTAAAATATACTTTGCATTAACTTAATAAAATGGATTTGGCTATTATAGAGCTTTAACTGGGCCTATTTTAATTATTATGCATAATTAGTAGTTCCAAATATTTTGAAGACTTAAAACATTTGTCATTGAATTTAGTTTATTTCAGTATTCCCTATTTTAAGTGTTGAAAAATATTTTGCTGGTGTTTAAACGTAGGGAGGTAATTTGATGTTTTGAATCATTTGTTAATTGTAATAAAATGATACAATACTGCAAAAACACCCAATAAAAAAAAAAAAAAAAAAACATTTTAACATTTTTTTTTTTTTTTTTTTACCACTGGGAATCAATTTATCTTTACGGTTTCAGAAAAATATTAATTATTCTTTAATGAGTTTAGCCATTTTTAAAATGTTAAATATCTGCCTCATCTTTTAACCTTTTTCTAAGAAAAGATCTGAATATTTAACAGAATGTGACTTTATTTTGATGACATCCTGTCACAAAGACGGCCGAAGTGGGCTGCGTCAGAACCAGGAAGAGGAATGAAATACACAAAGACAGAACAGATGAAATGATGATGGCGCTTGCTTGCGCCGGTTTTTTGAAAATAAAAGGGTTTAAACAAACAGAAAACAACAGGACACGGCACTCTACGCCAAAATAAAAATACAAACAAAAACGTACTAATACTAAACAAAAATACGGTGAGCAGATACTTTACGTTGTTATTATTTTTATTATTATTATTATACTTATTATTTCCTCCGTCTCCAATCCCATTCTCCACTCACCGAACACCCAACCGCGAGTGGGTGAAAACATGCTGTTTTTATGCAGCTGTACCAAGACTCGATTGCTAATCAATCATTCAATTGGAGTCCCGGTACAACTGCACGTGAATTAATAAAGTGCAATTCCCCGTGCTCACATATTATTACTTTTTACTTGCACATGAAGTTCTGTGCAATCCTCATGCCTAAATACAAATATACATTTTAAACACTCGTGTTACACAGACCCGTTTATATCCTGTGTACCAATGACTATACACCAACATTAAACACACAACATAACAGAAAATATACACAGGGGCAGGCACTTCGTCACATATACCCCCCCCCCCCTGTGCAAAGCACACATGGCCTCAATTGCCACCTCCCCCCTTAAAAGCCCAAAAGTCCCACACAAAGTCCTGGGCCAGGACCAGAGGCTTCAAGGGGCCCACAGGTTGTAAGGCTGTCAGCAGCAATGCTGACAGCAGGGTGGCATTCTCCTGCCAGGGTAATCCTGGCAGCAGAAAGGCTGCTTGGGGGGTGGTCCCCTGACCTCCCCCCTTCTTCGGAGCCGGCAGCTCCCCTGGATGGGGCTCTGGCCACAGTACTTCCAGCAGCAAAATTGCTGCAGTGGGAGCAGGTCTCTTGACCTCCCCCATGATCTCTGGCAGCGAAACTGCTGCTGGGGTTGGTGGTCTCCAGACCTCCTCCCCCTTCTTTGTGGCCAGCAGCTCCCCTTGGTGGGGTTCCGACCACAGTACTTCCTGCTGCGATGCGGAGCAACATCAGCCCCCCGGCGATGCGGAGCGGCGGGCAACCCCAGGCGATGCTGAGCGGCTGGCAACCCCAGGCGATGCAGAGGTATCCTTGGGCGAAACGAGGCAGGCATCCTTGGGCGAAGCGTGGCAGGGAGTCAGGACAAGCTGGGGTGCGGGTGCTGGCCCTCGTCTCGGCCACTGCGGCTGGGCGGCTCCTCCCAGTGCTTCCCTCAGCAGCCTATACAAGGGCTGCTGAGGACCGCCAGCATCTAGTCCTGGTCCTTCTGGTGCAGGGAGAGGCAGCTCCTGCTCCTCTCCCCCTGATGGAGGTGGAGGCAGAGGCAGCTCCAGCTCCTCTCCTCGTGATGTTGGGGGATGTGATACCAGCAGGCATTCACCCTCTGCTGGTGGGGGGGAAATGATACCAGCAGGCATTCACCCTCTGCTGGTGGACGGGGACCCAGCAGGCATTCACCCTCTGCTGGTGGACAGGGACCCAGCAGGCATTCACCCTCTGCTGGTGGCGGAGACAGAGGCAGCTTCTGCTGCTCTGCTCCTGCTGATGGAGGTGGCGGAGGCAGAGGCAGCTCCTGCTGCTCTGCTCCTGCCGATGGAGGTGGCGGAGGCGTGTAGTCTCCTGCCAGTGGAGGAGACGTGCAGTCTCCTGGCGACGGAGGTGAGAGCGGCGTGTAGTCTACCCTTGTTACAGTGAACTGGTTAATCGTAAATCTCAAAAAACTACTGACTTCTAAATTTTTTGTAGTCATTTTTGCATTACTTTAGTATAAATACATGTTAATTTGGATTCATATGTTGTTTTTTTCTGACTTTATGTAAACGAAAAGACATACATTTGCCCGTTTTCCCATTGGAAATAGTGATATTTTGAAATGTCACTGTCCTAGTCACAAAAGCAAAGTTTGTGGAGAATTTCTATACTTTTGAGGCATAAGCAATTAGGAAATAACACTTACTACCCAGGAACAAAAATTGTGTTACATAGTGTTATTACTTTTCACTTGCATGTGAAGTGCTGTGCAATCCTCGTGCCTAAATACAAATATACATTTTAAACACTTGTGTTACACAGACCCGTTTATATCCCGTGTACCAATGACTATACACCAACATTAAACACACAACATAACAGAAAATATACACAGGGGCGGACGCTTCGTCACACATCCTCACAGTTGTTTTGTTGAATCTGAGGGAATATTTCTAGCTGAAATGCCATAGGGCAACATGTTTTGTGCAAGAACAAAGAGCAAAGCCAAAAATACATGGATGTGTTGAAAAGCACTCGAGTAGAAAACGGCTGTGTGTTACAGTGGAGTGTTTTAAGAACATAACCATTGTTATTCATGCCTGATGAGTGACACTTCATGCCGTTGGATGTGCATAGTTTTCTAGTTCTCATCTCCTTCACTGTAAAAAGAGCCCAGGAAGGAAACTCATAAGTGAGCGTCTATCCATTCAGACAACCCGTGGTGTGCTGGCCTTTGTTAGAGATGAAATCTGTAGCTTTGCTCTCTTGCCTCAAGTTATATTATACCCCACCTCCCTCCCCTGACTCCATAGGTCAGAAAGAAAGATACACTGAAAAATATTTAAAATGTAATAAATAAATAAAAGTTCAGTCTTGCAGACATATTTTGTTCTTAAAACACACACACACACACACACACACACACACACATTGCTTTATTGCTTGACAAAAACAGCATTTTAGGTTCTTAATGAGCGCAGTGCCCACAGGATAAAAAATGTGAATCACCTGCCATAACACTGTCAGTAGGCGGTAGAACAGTTAGACTGCCACCGATTCAACACGACGAGTCTGCAGGTGTTTAATTGGACCTTGAGGGATAACTGTCAGTTTCACAATGATTACCATCTCCAATTCCTTCAGGGAAACCGAGGGGGGCAATCTGCAGTGCAGTCTGTTCTCACAATTCAACATAGAGTCTTTTGGGGTTTCTTGTGAATCATCAGTAGTTTGTGCCGATCTGAATTTGCCTCTGAAATGGAACACTTACTATCAGCCCATCTGGACTGAAATTGACTTGCAATAATGAGATGTTTGTATATATTTTACCAATGTCTATCAGATCTGCTATCTTGTGTAAAAATGAATTTTGACTAAAAGGTGATCAGTGTGGGACAGTCCACGTATACAAAAGGGTTTGCTACATATTCCAGATTTTTTTTAACAGCAACAACCAAAATCATTTCAGTGCTCTTTTTTTGTTTTAATGTTGTTTTATTTTTGTATTTGGCATATAAAAAATAAAAGCAACATGGAATCTAACAAAATGTTATATGATCTTCTATTGAATTTATTTTTGGAGATATTCATATCCAAATAATGGTCAGTGCCATTAAAGAAAGGTAAAATTGAGCTTTCCAAAAGGTTTCTACTTTCCTAATGGATGCAGGGCCAGGTTTTTGGAGATAGTGCACCCGAGCTGAAAAGAACAGGGGGAAGAAAAAAATTGTAGCAAATGGGCTGTCTGGTACATTGATTATTTGTTATGTTAATGCCATCCCTACCATTCTGGAATGCACAGAAGCTACTCAGTTACCCTAGTTGAAATCTTTAGCTACACTTCAGTTTTAGTCAAGCCATACCTGATAATCACTTATCAGATGCTTCTGTAGCCAAGACTGCACACATAACTGGTGTTTCCCGAGGAATAATCCTAGAATTCATGACTTGATTGGTTACTTTTAAGAATAGACTCCGCTGCAGATTTCCAGGCTCAGTTTGAAGGAAGCAGGGGCTGTAATCTCATCCTTGTGGATGGTCACATACAGTATCACTCCAGAACAATTTAGACAAGCTGACTCGGTGTTCTCCTGGCTGCCAATGGTAGCTCTATAACCTGTCGACAGTCTAATAGCATGTGTTTCTATTTTACTGAGCGAAATTCATTTGTAAATGGAAAAACAAACTGCTGACAAATAATTATATCAATTTAGTAATGCAGTGGTCCTCTGTACAGTTTTCGTATTTCTTGCTCCCTTTATAGCGAATATAGTCAATTTTACAGTGTGCATCAAAGAATCATGAGACCCAGACAACATATTTTGTGCTGATCAAACCAAAAGTACTGTTTGATAATCTTGGCTATTGCATTATATTAAGTATTAACAGCATTAGGTTGGTTTGATTTCAGGATATTCTTGAATATGAACATTCTTCTAAAATTCAGCATGTGTTAAGTGATGACAGATATAAAGCACTTAAGGTAAGTTTCGTAGGTTAGTTGTACTACAAAATGCCTCTGCGTACACTGTTAAGCTGCAGCAGTACTAATTTATAAAATTACAAGATTCAAATACTGTACATTACCATACAGTGCTTATCAAGCTACACTAAGCGCAAAACCATTATTTATATACAGATAATGGAAAGGACTGACTTGTTTTTCTGTCTGCAAAGAAACACCTTGAAATAGTTAGACACAACTATTTGTTGAGTATTTTGATATATATATATATATATATATATATATATATATATATATATATATATATATAGCATATATGCAACCTTTATAAATATATTCATAGCTTGCAACCTTTATAAATAGAAAATTCATAGCAAAGTGTAATAAAGCACAGCATGATAAAGCACAGGAGATCATTAAAATGCTCATAGAGGTAAAGTAAAGCATAAAGGGAATGCTGCTATTTTACGATGAGGCTCAGACATGCAATCTTACTGATGGTCGTGGTCTGTTATGATCTAAGAACCGTGATCATTATCCTATGAGGAAGCGGATCACAAATGCAACCCACTGCCCTAAAAACATGTTCACATTCACATAATAGATTCCAAGTTGGTCATTGTAGACAATTATCTCCCAGGTATAAGTTGGATTAAATGTTTAATGAAAAAACTGGGGCAAACTATTGCTAATTCTGGTATTGAGGCTGTAAAATGACACTTTATAAGTGGATCAGAAGAACACAAGAATGTAATCGCCTGCAGTTCTTTTTCTCCATTGATTTTACTGAACTGAATTCAATAAGAACAGTGTTAAAAGTTACACAAGTAGATATTTTGTGGGTCTTAAAAAAAAATCAGAGCATCATCATTTTCACAGTGTAACAGACTATTTTTAATTGAAGGAGAATTTCTGCTTGCTATATGAGTTACTTACAGTAGGACTAGCCTATTATTCTGCATAGTACACTGTGGTATGAATGTTAGGGTATTGCACAAGAGCTGAACATAATTTGTCAAACTTAATTTCATCATAATTAGTCCAACAAAAGTCCTCTTTTTTATTGTTAATAGTTAACACAAAATGAGGCTCACAAATAAAACTAAGCCCTGTTTAATAAAAGTTCAAGTGATTTCCCCATGGATAACTCAATAAAAAGATAAATAATTCTTATCGTTTAACTTTATTCATGAGATGTAGTTTAGTTTTGAGAAAGCAAAAAAGTCATGGGTGAGGTGAGAAATGTTTTTTTGCAGGCTTGGTTTTTATGCTGGGGTGCTGTTTAGGTGGTAGGTGAAATAATTTTCAGTTAAGTCAAAATAAGACCAGACTATAAAAGTGTGAAAAACCCATTAACATCATTTAAGGTAGGCAGACAACTGGTATTCGAAGACACACTAATATACAATTATAGTTTACTCAATATTCTTGATAAACATTCCACTCAAGTGATTTTTACGGTTTGTTCTTCCTGATAGTTGTTTCCAAGTGTCTTTGGGGTGGGACTGAAGACTGCTGAGAAATTTCCTGTTGTCATTCAATGGCAAAAAAATCAAGAGGAAACAAGACTGTTTTTTGGTTTTCTCTTTACAGACTTGCAAATCATAGTGTAAAAATCGATAAAGGAACGTATAGTATATAATGTCTGCTGGTAGAAAGCACTAGAGCGAGTGCTGGAACAAGTATTGGAAATGTGTTTAGCAAAAATAACCATGTCCGTATTCATTCCTATAGCATCATTTATAAACGAGTGCATCAAAAAATATCATGCAAAGGAAATCAATGCAGCAATGACATCAGAAATGAAAAATACACATTTCTTTCATTTCTTAAATCTGTATTTTGATTAGGAATCAGGTTTATTTGACTGCCAAGAGACTGTATTTATATTACTGTAATATGGTACGAATTCGATTTCAGACCATTCAAAAAGAAAGAATAATCAAATGCATTTTGAAAAATAACTTGAACATGAAATACCCATGTTTGTCCCAGAACGATAATGACTTCCATTACATGAGAGTAGATTTTAAAACTTCATGCTGATCTGAACTTGGCTCTTGTTAATTTGATCCATCTGCATCTCCATCCATTTGCATTTCTTTCCATCTGATGATGTAGATCTCCTTCTGCCTGGTGTTGATGTCTGAAATGTAATGCTGGCTCCAGAGATCAGCTTATTAACTAACTAACTAGAGTTTGCAAAAAAAAACCAAATAGCCTTGTTTTTTTATATTACAGAAAATGAGTGCACTGACGCCCATAGTTGAAATACTGTGCACTGAAGCAGGTACAACACTAATATGATTCCCCATCTTTAAAACAAAATCTGCCATGAGGAAGCATTTCAGAACCAATTTTTGCTGGAATGGTTAGAAAATAAACTTTGTAGGACCCTAAGACAAACATTTCAACTATAAGTCCTACTCAAGTATTTGATACTTATGGGTGGATAGTTAGCAAATAAGATTAAAAAAAATAAATAAATACAAAGACAACAATAATGAATACTGCAGAACACATATACTACGATACTAAGGAATGTAATATTAGAAAAATATACATGACGTATTGTCTCCCTTAAAGTAAGGAGCCATGTTCTCTTACATCAAGAGTTAAGGAAATACTCCTGGTATAATGTCTAAGTAAGTGCAAAATTCATATAAAAATAAGTCAACTAGTAAGCATTCAAACACAGCAGGGGATCTGGTTTAATGCATGAGATCATCAGTTTCATAAAATCAGGATATGTTGCATTGATGACTTTAAATGTCAGACCCAGCACTTTGAATTGAATATGATACTCAACCGGTTGACAGGGAAAGCTAATTATTTTTTTGCTTTTGAATCCAGGGTGGCTAAACTACCTGAAAGTAGATCAAATTAATTGTGAATAACATTTGAATTATTTAGCAGTTACAAACACTGCAGAAAATATAGAAGCTGTAGAAAGAATATTGTTCTGCAGTACCTAGACTGTACTTAATGGTTTAATTTCTCTAAGGTGTCCTTTAGTTGATTTAAAATAATCTGCATTTGTGGCCATGGATCCTATTCTCCAAGCTTTGACTTTAAAGAAGTATTAGAACCACAAAGCCATTCAAGGTAATTGTTGCTATATTTAGAAAAGTTTGAAAAGTTGAAAAGTTGAAAAGTTTCAGTCTTAAGCTTTGTGTTTATGGCAATATCCCTGAGTGACATTTTAAATTGTGGTGCCACTATACCTATAGCGGCTGATAAAAAGTACTAAATAACAAAGACTATGATAGTTGTGGGGAATTATTTAATGCTACGTGATAAATAAAAAGCCAAGAACTATAAGTTATGTTATTTTGTATTTTTCAAACCGATTATACAATTACTTAAATTTAGCTCTCCACAGAAATGTGGTGCTCACAGAAACCACTGCTTGGATTTGTGACAACTGATGAAATCCAAGCAGTTGATTCTTCTCTTGTTCTCAGCCCAATCAACACCAATAACCCTCACCTGACTGGTAGCACTTGATTTTGTATGGGATCTCAATCTGAATAAGCAAATCATCAGTTTGTGCTGCTCTAATTCTAAGGTAAAGCTCAATAATGTTTGTAAGGGGTTCTGCTGTTGACAGGTTTCCTGTATTACGAAGATATGTTTTTTTTTTAATCCATGTTCCCTGGGCTCTTAATCATCTGGGAAACCATTTTCCCTTTCATACTTTTGCCTTTTCTATTTCTGGTAATGCTGTGATCTGCTAATGGTTCCATTAGGGTTATCTCACTATTATACGCTGGTGTTATAGTGGTATCCTTCAATATTTTTCAAACTTTCCAGAGGGCTAACACTTTTCCCTATCTGCTCCCGGAGCAGGGAAAGCTTGGCCACACCAGGCCTCACTTCCTCTCTATGAGATAAAGGGGATCCCGGCCAAAACTGGAATTGCTGTCAATATTGAACCAGTAGGAATTGTGATTGCTGCTTTATTGATCAGTCTCCAATTAAACGAGAAAATTTAAAAAAGCAAACATGAATATTTTGAGTTAACTGAATACCTAAACTATAACACACATTGCCTCACTGTTTGTCCATAATAAATAAGTCAAGCAGGTGATATAGGAAAATAATGTATGAATTTCATATTATCAAATCTCTTTAGGCTTATTTTTTTAAAATAATTTCTATCGCCTTCTTGTTCAAAATAATTCAAAGAGCTGCAGTCTAGCCATCATTTAAATCCTCAGTGTTAGCCCTGCACACAAAATGCAGCTAACAGACAGCGCACACAGTCAGGAACATCATTCTCTTTTATCTTTATCTCATAATTTTCTCCTACCCACAAGTTTAATTAGAAAGCATCTTCTTTCGGGAGATGTCATCCTAGTTTTTTCTTGAACAGACTTAATTTCATTGTTAGAGTACCTGAGAGAGGTATCGGGTAATGATATTTCTTTCCTGTAACAGCCTGCTGTCAAAGGATTGACATAAGGCTGCATTAAATAAGTGCCTTCTAGGTTTGCCAATTTGTTACTAATTAATTTACTGATGTTTACAGCAGGACCTGAATTGCATTTTCTTTAGCCCAAAAGTACATACCAAGCTGTTGGGGTCCAAGCCTTTTGTTAGTTATATCAAGGGGTTCGTTATAGCGAATGGACAGTCAACATCCTAACCGTAACCCTAACCCTAACCCAAATCTTAATCCAATATACAAGAATCCAAAACTGACCTTTTATTCAAATCAACCCGACGTGAAAGTTCATCAGAACAAGAAGGGGGATATAAATTATTTTTAAAAAATAAGCCAAAAGAGATTTGATTATTTGAAATATTTAAACAAAACAAAGTCATAAACACAGGTCAGGCTGGGCGATCGCCTTCACTTTTCCTATACTTTTTGTTTTATTTTGTTTTGTTTCTCCTCACGGTCTCCCATTCTCCACTTCTGAACACCCACCATGAGTGCAGAGCATTGCAGGTTTATATACAGGTGACCATCTCCCGGTTTTGCAACAAATGAACCACTTAATTAATTCGGGAGATGGCCACCTTCTGCACAAGGTTTTTAATCATTCCTGGCAGAGGATGAGTTTATTAACCTCGCCTCTGCCAGAACATGTTGCAACAAATAAAACAACAAAAACACACGGCACTTCACCGTCATTTTATATATATACACACACACACAAAAATAAACAATAACACGCTGTCATACACAATAAATAAATAAATAATAAACAAATGCAAAATAACACAGGTGGAGGGGGAGACCTCGTTTTAAAAATAAATACTGTACAGCACTGCTCACCCTGCTACACTGCTGCACAAATCTTACATTAGACATTTAAATAAATGATAAAACAACAAGAGATATGCCATAAACTTGCATTCAGCAACAGTGAATCTATAATAACACAACACATTTTCAAAAAAAAAGATTGTGGAGTTTTCATATTTCTCTGCCAATATGACCATGAAAGCATTGAAATAACAAAAATGAGTAAAGGGCCGATTCCTTGTAATGTGAGGTAATGTCATTTTAAAAGTTGTTTTATGTCAAGACAATAATGACTTGTGTGATAATATAAAGTATTAAACTTCTTCAGCAAAGACAAATGCAAATGAATAATAAATCTAAACTGCAATATACAAGTATTCCTTTGCTTTACTACATTAGTAAAGTATAATATTTGGTAAGGAATTAAATTTACCATGGCAGGCAAAGTAGCCTTTTTTTAAATTTTTTAGAATGTATATTCAAATCCAAAATATATTTGAAATTCTGCCATCTATAAAATATACCTTGTATTCTTGTAGGAATGTACTGAACTATATTTCGAATGTTTTCTGAAATGTATGAAAACATATTTAAAAACATATTGCAATATACAGCATATATTTAGGAAAGAGATGACAATATATTACTAGGTATTTTAAATAAATTTGTTTTCCTTTGACATACATATACTAAAATATATTATTTTTTTCCACCTGGGAAGGTGTGATGAAACCAGAGATTTGTATAAAGTACAAAATGAATGTAAACAACAAGAAGGATACATTAGTTAAGATAAACGATCCAGTATGCCATACCTATACCAGGGCTCTACATTTTCTACTACCTGCCCCTTGGGCCACTGAGGTAGTGTTTTTACTGGCCCGAATACAATTTTAACTGGCCCAATAACAAGTACTGACAAACTGGCGCTTTGTTTTATTCACTGCTGCAAATCTATCGGTGAGCCAAAAATACGTCCACCGGTGACTGAATTAAAACAACAGTTTGGTGACATTAAATATGGCAACTAGTACTAGAATTGTTCAAACGTTATTTATTTTAGTTTTTATTTTATGTACAACATTCAGTTGTGTGAAGGGCTCTGATATATTTTACATGAAAATAACTATATAATAATGTAACATTTCTTACACTACAGTACTGGCATCTGTTGAAAAAAATAAACAAAGCTCAGAATTAACAGTCTAGTGTATGTGTGTGCATTTTTATTTTTTAAATATGAACTTGCTTGCTTTGACACTGTATTAGATTAGATTACTAAAATAGCATCAAGGTGGCTCCCGAGTGGCGTATCTGGTAAAGGCGCTCTGTGCAGGATGTGCTCTATAGCCTGGACGCCGTCGACTGGAGTCCAGGCTATTCCACTGCCAAGATACAGAAATTAAAAAAACATCATGAAAGAATATGCATGCAAACCAAATTTTTCTTTTCTTCCCCCTTTAGGGTTTTTTCAGAACCGAGTCTGTTTGTGTTCATAATGCAGTTTGCAAGTGCACTCGGCTCAAATGTTTACAATATCCTGTAAGGCATATTGAAAGGTGCCAGGTATTGATGTATTGCTCCGGTTTTTAATAGAGAATGTTTTAGATTCTTACACATTGCTGTGGAAGAAAGCATTGGGGAGCACTTTGATAATTTAATGAATACATTTCTTGAATGCCTACAGTAGGGTTAGACATTTTACGCTATTCTGCATGGCTCTCCTAATGTAGACATTAAACAAAGTAATCTGAGAAAAGATTGAATATACTTTTCTATTTTGTGAGTTTTGTCGAGTTTTTGGTGTCTGACCAAAATTTCTACCAAAGCTTCAGTTTCTTGCACTGCCCTTGTAGTTTAGGGTTACCGGATTATTACAGTGAAAATAAACGGGGAGTTTTTTTTTTTTTTTTTTATTTACTGCCAAAAATAACAGTATATAAAATAACACAAGAATAGTTTACAAATGAAACATCAGGTGAATTTACTGCAGATGATAACAAATTATTTTTTATTTATATTGTCATCTAGTCAAAAATGTACAAAAAGCCACATTTAAAAAATAGATCAGCTATTAGCATTTAAACATATAGTATACACATAATCAGAATGGTTAAACAAATAATCCATGTTTGTTTATTACATTTTTTAATGATGCTAACACACAACCTAAATACATTATTTTTCTTTCAGTTTGGAATAGCCAGTTATTTTTAGGCTCAGCTTACCTCTACCACCGCCGCGCTGACTTAGGAGCCACGAAGAGCAACACGTGCTATCCCCCAAAGTGTGTGCCATCAGCTGACTGCTCTTTTCATACTGCAGGCCCTCCATCCAAAATGGTATGGTATGGGTAAACAGGGCTGCTGCACTCGTATTTTAATTGAATGAAAAATAAAAGATTTAAACAAACAAAAAGACACAAAACAAAAGGGCAGGTTGACAAAAAAAACAAAAAAAACACTAACAAGTATCTTGCTGGTTAATACACCCAGGCAAAGAAGTTCCGACGACCCCAGGTGAATCAGCTCCGATGACCCCAGGCAAAGCAAAGCTGGTGACTCCAGGCGACGGCAGTAGTGGACCCTCAGGAGACAATGGAAGCAACAGACCCTCGGGAAACAACTGCAGCAGCAGACCCTCGGGAGGCGAACTCGAGAGGGGAGCCCCTGGCCAGGAAGGTGGCAGCAGAAGCTCCACTTTTCCCTTGTACCCTGTAACTGGTGGCTCTCCAGGCTATGCGGAGCAGCAGGCAACCCCAGGTGATGCTCTGCTCCTGCAGGTGGAACTGGTGGAGGCAGAGGCAGCTCTTGCTGCTCTGCTACTGGCAGTGGAGGTAGTGGAGGCGGTGGAGGCAACAGGCATTCTTCCTCTGCTGGCTGAGGCGGTAAGAGCAGGCACCCTTCCTCCACTGCTGGAGACATGGGTTCTGCACCTGTGGGCCTCCCCTTCCTGGGCTGAGGTCTCACGAACTCTGCCCTTCTGGGCGCTTGATGCCCGGGCTCCCCCCTTTTGGGCACTGGATGCACTGGCTCCTCCCACTCTGACGCTAGTTCCTCCTCTTCATACTGCGTGGGGCAGATGGCCAACGTGTGCCCATACGCCCCACAGCTGGGGCACAACTCAGTCGCAAGGTTCCCAGCCGTCCTCTCACTGTTGCTGCGGTCACTGCTGCAGCTTTCCTCTCCCCCTTCTCTTCTTGCTCCATCTCCCCACCTTCATCTCCTGGACTGGTTCCTCCTCCTCTTCCTGGAAGGGGCAGACAACCACCATGTGCCCATATAGAAAGGCACTAGCCTTGGTCCTCCAGACCACCAAGGAGGTTCTCCAGTTCCCGGTAGCGGTTCCCTCCAGCTCCAGCCTTCCATTTTATTTTTTTAAATATTTTTTTCAGAAATAATAATAATAAAAAAACGCACTTCTCGGTCTGGCTCCTGGAGGCATTGTTTATCCCACGCAGGACACCATATGTAGCAGAGTGGTTGCAGTGCTTAGCTGAAGTGATGTCATTGACCAGGAAGAAGTAACACAAACCAAAGAACAATGGTATGGGCAAACAGCGCTGCTGTGCTCATATTTTAATGAATGAAAAATAAAAGCAATAAACAAACAAAAAGACACCAAACAAAAAAGGGCACGTTGGCCAAACAAAAACAAAAACACTAACAAGTATCATGCTGGTTAATACACCAGCACTTCTAGCCGTTGTTATTTCTGATTCACAAACTTAGACTCATGTCTCGCCTATGACACTTTCCTCACGACTCTCCCCTGAGTGCGGAAAGCTGCTGGTTTTTATATAGGTGACCATCTCCCGATTAGAAACAATTAATCAATGAATTAACTCAGGAGATGACCGTCGTCTGCACAAGGATTTTTAAATAAATAAACAAAACACAAACACACAGCTTTTCACCATCATCTCAGGTAATAATATTCATGTCGGACGGCTTTCATTCGTCTGCACATAAACATAATATCATATAATAATAATAATAATAATAATAATAATAATAATAATAATAATAATAATAATAATAATAATAAATGAAAACAATGAAATATATATAAATAATTACCAAGGGGTGGGCACTTTGCCACAGAGCCCTAAAGCGGACAGACAGTCCTGTTCAGGAGCCAGACCCATAATTGGAGTCTGCCTGGTTCTGGGTGCCAGAGAGTGCCTGTCGTCTGACTGAAGATATCCAGGACTGGCCTTACAGAAGCTGGCAGAGGGTTGAAAACCAGATTCTCCTGGACCATCGGGGGGCCACCAGGTGAACTGTTAACTTTTTTCTCTGGACCTTCTCTAGGAAGGTCAGGAGCAATGGTATTGGTGGGAATGCTTATAATAGCATCCTGGGCAACTCATGGTTCTCCTTCTCTTCGGCGGAGGGAAAACCATAGAGGGCAGTGAATAATTTCCACCATGGCGAAGAGATCAACTTGGGCCTTGCCAAAATGCTCCCAAATGCGCTCCACCACCTGAGGGTGGAGCCACCATTCTGACAGGAGAGGACCCTCCCTCGAAAGATCCACTGCCCAATTCGCCTCTCCAGGAAGGTGAACATCTCGGAATGATAACAGGTTCCATTGTGCCCAAGTCAATAGTCGGAAGGCTATACAATGCAACCCTGGGGACCGAAGTCCTCCCTGGTAGTTAACATACACCACTACTGACATGTTGTCCATCCGGACATTGGAACACATGGAGAAAATGCTGGAGAGCAAGGTAAACCACTTGCAATTCCAGTGTATTTATATCCAGGGATGTCCAGCAGCCCGACCAGGACCCGCAGCCTAGACTACTCCCCAACCTAACTTGGATGCGTCTATCATCACCACCTGATGACTGTGGATCACCCCACGTGAAAATATGTGTCCTTTAAGTCCACAGTGGTAAACCAGCTGCCCGGCTGGACAGACTGCAGAATGTAATGGTGTGTAACCATCTGGAACCTCCTCTCCCTCAAGAACCTGTTGTGGTGTTTTAGGTCCAAAATGTAAGTAATGCAGCTACTTCTTGCTTGAGAGCCAAGACCTGGAAACGCTTGCTCATGGATGTAACTGTGAGCCCTCGAAAGGGAGGAGGACCCGCACGGAACTAAAGCGTGTAGTCGTTGTGTACGGTGGCGAGGTATCCAGTTGCACCAGTATTGCAGCTGGTGTTGTGTGAAAGGGTGGATCGGAGGCCGCAAGCCTTCAGGGGCCCAGATGGGGCTGCTGAGGCTGTGGTGGAGCCTGCTGCAGGGGCTGCCTCGGGAACACTGTTGCGCTGGGGCCCCATGTCCGTCCTTGCTGGTGGGTCCGGCTGTTACCTGACGCTATGGTCAGGAGAGATTGACGTGTACAGCAAGGCCAATTGGTCCGCATCAAGGACCTTCGCTTGGGAAAGCCAAAACTGCATGCGAGCCACTACAAAGCTTGCCAGACTCCAGCCCAAGGCTTGGTCCTGGAAGCCGAAAATCTGGAGCAGCGTGTCTGAAACTAGGTGAAACTCCAAAGCCACCAGTTCAGTGAGGGGCGTCGACTGCAGTATGCCATCCAGGTAAGCCGTAAGGAGGTCTGCCATGTTTGCCATGTGAGTGACTTGCACTTCCGCCGCATAAGCCTTTTTTAAAGGCTCTGTTACCCTGCTTTGACCATTAGGGCATACAGGGTCCTTACGTACACCCCCTACTAGAGGGGCTTGCACCAGGGCTGTGATGGTTGATTCCACTGATGGGAATACCTGCAAGCCCAACACCACTGCGTCTTCTAAAGAAGCCTGCAGGGTTATTTGTTTCACCACACTCAGCACAGAGGCCGGGTGATTCCAAGAGGACCGTACCTCTTCCAGAAAATCAATGAATGGCGGGAAGGGCTGAAGGTGGGACACTGAAGCCTGCGTCCTGAAAACAGACCGACATGGTTCGGGTGCTGGCACATGTCTCAAAGGTTAACTCCTGGACATCTGCTCCCTTGTCATCCTGAGGGACGGAGCTACCGTCCCAGGAGGTCGCGTTTAAGATTGTGTCCTGGTCTTCCTCAGCCACAGTCTGGCTCTGAAACATCCTGGGCTACCACTGGTAAGGGCAAGGTCAGTTCCGGGGCAGGTTCTAGCGCCGGAGCTCTGGCCGGAACAGGGGGTTGGGCCTCCTGCTTAGCCAAATATGATTTGGTCCTTCAGATTGGAGATGTCCTGTGCCTGGTCTCGCCCGTTTAACACTCCACACAGGAGACCTAGAGTGGCTGCGAGCATGAGGCACCGGAGCCTGAGTGCAGGGAATGCTCTGCAAGGGGCTCTGGGATAAATGGAGGATGGGGGAGACCGGGACTCTCAGCGTCGAGGACTGTACAGTTGAGCTAGCTGGAGAAGCCACAGTGGTGAACCTGGCGAGTCTGCTGCATAGGACCCAAGGCTGGAATGCTGCACAGATCTTGGAAAAAATTGCATCTCCTAAGGTGTGCTACATGTCCAGACACCGGACGCAGAGGAGGTGCTTGAAAGCATCCCTCCACAGGACGTGCAAGCATGAATCTTACACATGCTTACCATCAAGATCACACCATGTGCATGAGGTGTCAAGTACCGACACACGAGTTAATGAGAAAATCGATTGCCAAAGCACTGAGGGCACCGCGAGCACTGAGGCTCTGAGGCCCCAAAGGTGCCGAAGCAACGAGGGGTGATGAGCACCGAGGGTGTCTGAATTCTGGAGTGCCGAGGCACTGAGGGCACCAAAGCAGCGAGGGTGCTGAAGCACTGAGGCTCTGAGGCCCCGAGGGTGCAGAAGCACAAAGGGTGGCAAACCCTGAAGGAGTCTAAACTCTGGAAAGCCGAACTTTGGAATGCTGAGGCACCGAAGGCACCGAAGGCGCCAAAGCACCGAGGGCATCGTGTCCATCAAGGCACTGAGGCCCCAAGGATGCCGAAGCACCGAGGGCATCGTGTCCATCAAGGCACTGAGGCCCCAAGGATGCCGAAGCACCGAGGGCATCGTGTCCATCAAAGCACTGAGGCCCCAAGGATGCCGAAGCACCGAGGTCGCGCAACACTGGGGCACCAAAGTAGTCAAAGGACATAGGCACAGAGGCTCCGAGGCACTGAGGGTGTCGGGGGTGCTGGGGACAGGCACCTAGCCTTAACCACATGCAGTCACACAACCCAAGGTAGCATACTCAGGCTCAGGTGACTGCGGTTAGGCAATGGGAGAGCAGTATGAGGAAGAGCACGGTGCTGCACTGGAGTGCAGTGCAGGCGTTAGCCTGGCTTTGACAGCGTGCAGTTACACAACCGGGGCAGTGAATCGAGGTGGGCGGGCCGAGATAGCCGGTGAAGTCTACTTAACAGCAGGGCAAGGTAGGACTAGGCCCTGGTGGAGGAAGCACACATTGTCTAGCTGTTATTATTATTAGAGTAGTAGAGTAGGTAGACACACACACACACACACACACACACACACACACACACACACACACACACACACCAGCCAAGCTGTGGGGGTAGAACAGTCGTCACACTAGGCAGGCGGACTGTGAAAAATATTTTTTTTGCTTTTATTTTTTTGACAAAAAATTGTCTCCTGATACCATTTAATAATTGAAAAACAGGCTGTTGTGAAAATATAGTGTGTTTCTCTCAGGGACTGACTCCAGTGTTGTTGTTTATTTAATTGACTGGAAGGCAGATTTAAATGGGATTCTCAGAACGGCAGGTAAAAAAGAATGAGGCATTCAAATTTCATCACTGTTTTCTTTTTGCTTTTAAGTTTTCTATTTTTGATCAAATTTTAAATCAAGGAATTTTAATAACAAATCACCCAAAGTAGGGGATTGGGGATGTTTTAGGACTAATTTAATGCATTTACCCTCCAGGCTATAAGTACTGTACTGTACATCCCAGTGTCATCACTGGCACAGGCTGGGAATATATCTTCTCGGTATTTCTCATATGTTCGAGTGAGAAAACACAATACAAAGTATAACTGAATACTTCTTTGCATTCTATTATTTCTACAGTAAGAAATTCACTGATGGGAGACATTTTCTTTTGGTATGTGACACCACCAAGCATAAACTGAAGACAATACAGTAAAGAAAAAAAAAAAATTAAAAAAACAAACAAAAAACAACAAAACAAAAACAAAAAACCCCACTATGACCCATTGTGAAGAATCTGGACACTATGTTAAATAGACTTTACAGGTTTTGGGTCTGTTACCATTGCAATTTAATGTCATTTTGACCCTCTGCTTTACTAATATAGACATGATATTTACAGTCCATGTTAGCAAGTGAAGTTAATAAGCATCATATTTTAAGGAACACTGAATGAAAATTGAAAATTCCTCTTATGAGAGAGGCCAGACATTTATTTTATGTACAGAGCTCCCGAGTTCTGGAATCGGTTACAATTTGACACATTCTAACATTTCCTTTAAAATAATTTTCATGGAGTGTGTGTGCATCTCCTTGCTACGTCTAAAGTACAGCTACACTATACAGTACTAATAATAATTAATACATACGTTTTGGAGACTTTCATGCTTTTCTTCGCAGTTAAGTATAATGAGTGGTAAAGACCAGCAACAGAAATGGTAACAGTCCAGTCTGTGAAGAGAAAGGGAAAGCGGCCTGGAGTACAAGTTCACCACTATCCATACTGTATCACAGACTAGTTTGGTGGCCTTAATTACAATACATTTTTGCTGAGATGTAAACCTAATTACAGCAAGATCATAATTTACTACCTTAACTCTGACACCCAGGGGTCGTTCTCTGGTAGCAGCAGCAGATACAGCCACTGCGAATAAAAAGGCAAGACTCATATCAAAATGTATAACTAAAACCAGAAAAGGAGATGAAATACCTTACCTTGAATGGTAATAGTGGAGTTACAGAGCAGTATAATACTGCCACATTGGCAGTTTAATGATTATCTCATGGAGATAATAAGAAGATATTATCAATCCAAATGTGCAAACTCTGTAATCATTACCAAGTAATTACCAAGTAATTCTAAAATAATGACCTCATGATATATGAATAAAGACTGCAGTGCGATGCTGTAGCATGCATAATTTACCATTACTCTGCAATTTTGAAACAATTAAACTATAATATTCCTAGAAACATCTGAGTTTAACAAGCTAATTATGAATCAGTAGTTACAGTGGCTTGCGAAAGTACTGACCCCCCTTGGCATTTTTCCTATTTTGTTGCCTTACAACCTGGAATTAAAATGGATTTTTGGGGGGTTTGTATCATTTGATTTACACAACATGCCTACCACTTTGAAGATGCAAAATATTTTTTATTGTGAAACAAACAAGAAATAAGACAAAAAACCAGAAAACTTGAGTGTGTATAAGTATTCACCCCCCCCAAAGTCAATACTTTGTAGAGCCACCTTTTGCAGCAATTACAGCTGCAAGTCTCTTGGGGTATGTATCTATAAGCTTGGGACATCTAGTCACTGGGATTTTTGCCCATTCTTCAAGGCAAAACTGCTCCAGCTCCTTCAAGTTGGATGGGTTTTGCTGGTGTACAGCAATCTTTAACTCATACGACAGAATCTCAATTGGATTGAGGTCTGGGCTTTGACTAGGCCATTCCAAGACATTTAAATGTTTCCCCTTAAACCACTCGAGTGTTGCTTTAGCAGTATACTTAGGGTCATTGTTCTGCTGGAAGGTGAACCTCCGTCCCAGTCTCAAATCTCTGGAAGACTGAAACAGGTTTCCCTCAAGAATTTCCCTGTATTTAGCGCCATCCATCATTCCTTCAATTCTGACCATTTTCCCAGTCCCTGCCGATGAAAAAATGGGGATGGTGTTCTCGGAGTGATGGGTTTGCGCCAGACATAACGTTTTCCTTGATGGCCAAAAAGCTCAATTTTAGTCTCATCTGACCAGAGTACCTTCTTCCATATGTTTGGAGAATCTCCCACATGCCTTTTGGCGAACACCAAACGTGTTTACTTATCTGTGGAGTGTACGGCTTAAAGTGGTCCTATGGACAGATACTCCAATCTCTGCTGTGGAGCTTTGCAGCTCCTTCAGGGTTATCTTTGGTCTCTTTGTTGCCTCTCTGATTAATGCCCTCCTTGCCTGGTCCGTGAGTTTTGGTGGGCGGCCCTCTCTTGCCAGGTTTGTTGTGGTGCCATATTCTTTCCATTTTTTAATAATGGCTTTTTAATAATGGCTCCGTGGGATGTTCAAAGTTTCAGATTTTTTTTTATAACCCAACCCTGATCTGTACTTCTCCACAACTTTGTCCCTGACCTGTTAGGAGAGCTACCTGGTGGTGCCCCTTGCTTAGTGGTGTTGCAGACTCTGGGGCCTTTCAGAACAGGTGTATATATACTGAGATCATGTGACAGATCATGTGACACTTAGATTGCACACAGGTGGACTTTATTTAACTAATTATGTGACTTCTGAAGGTAATTGGTTGCACCAGATCTTATTTAGAGGCTTAATAGCAAAGGGGGTGAATATATATGCACGCACCACTTTTCCGTTATTTATTTTTTAGAATTTTTTGAAACAAGTTATTTTTTTCATTTCACTTCACCAATTTGGACTATTTTGTGTATGTCCATTACATGAAATCCAAATAAAAATCAATTTTAATTCCAGGTTGTAAGGCAACAAAATAGGAAAAATGCCAAGGGGGGTCAATACTTTCGCAAGCCACTGTACTTCACTACATGCTTATAATAAGATTGTACGTGCCCCCTGCAGTTAATAACACTGCAAGCGTCAATTTTTCTGATGTCAGCTTTTCTGTTAAGACCAGTACAGGTACACAACAAAACAAGTACACAAGAGTGGCTTGCAGATTTATCTGAGGAAGTTTTGTGGAAGAGCACAACATCACAAGTGCTTTAAAAAAAAACAAAAAAACAATAAGTGACACTAGAAACCTTTGAAGGAATTACTTATTGTGTACAGTTAGGTGTGCATTATTCCTTGTGTAATATACTCCCTCTAAAAGGGCACTCTTTTTGAATGACAGATAATTTGGGCAAAGAATTCAATCTGAGTATGCTTGCTGTTGAGAATAAAATATGGATGGAGATTTAAGAAGTGATGAAATATCATATGCTGCTTTGCTTCTGTGAAAATTAACACTATGTGCTGTAAAGTGCTTCGAGATAAGGCAGATATACTGACAGAAGGGTATCAGTGCCAAACAAGTAGATGAGGTCACTGCAAAAGACACTAACCAAACTGGAGTCTGTACTCAGTGTCTTATAATACCAGTGGTCAAGCAGACATCGGGCATGTGTAACCCATTGCTACACTGCAGAGAAGAAGTTAGTAGACTGCTTCACTTCAAATTGCAGCTGTGCTGTTTTCTAGCATAGCTTTAGCTCCTTCATAACTAATAATAACTATTCATGTCAGCTTGCCATTTAATAACAAGTGCCTTTTTTCCTTTTAAATGCAATGGCTTACTGACATTTTGTTTTTTGTAGTACAGCAATATTATATATTTGTTCCTCTCATGTCACAATCTGCAGAAGTTAATTGTTGTTATTCTTGGCCTTTTTTCCACTCTGCTGAGCGGGTGACTCGTGGGTGACTCGGCTGGTAAAGGTTCCAGTCTCCGGGACTGTTGTAAAAAAAAAGCTACTATGGATTTTTAGTGTCCTGTCTTCATTTCGTTTTTCTTTAGTATAGTATGCACTTCTGCTGATAATAAAATAACTGTTTCAAATACAGCAACTGAATGGCATCGACGTAGTTGATTTTCATTGGTCAATTTGCCTGGCTATGGTGCATACAGCACTATTGTTGGATGACAATGACAGGTGAGTGGAATCCAAGCCTGATCCACTTTATACAGCCAAACTTTATGATCCGGCTCCAGTGAAACCAAACTCCATTCCTTTTTTTTTATTTTTTAAATCATGTTAATACAATGTGCTACTGATCTTATGGTCTGAAGTGCTTAGACTGATTCAGTTTGATGCAGCATACATTTATAATTTTAAATATGTTTAAAATTTCCAGAAGAAATTATTGTAAATTCAAAATATTTCATCTGGGGGATAAATCTATTTGAATGAAAACAAAAATAGTAGAAGTAAGGTTGCTTAACACAACAAATTACACCAATGTGTGCGCTGAAATGGCTATCCTCACAGATGATGGGTATTTTAGGGGAAGGGTTTGTTATAACAAAATGTTGTTCTCCCACAAGGCGTATACACTATCTGTTCACAAGTTACAAGAGTCACAAGCTTTGATAAACATCAAAACAAATATCTATCTGTACAAAATAACTTACAGTACTACCCGTTAATAAGCATCCTTTTATACCACGGAACCAATTATAAGGAGGGATGGTCATGGTTCCCTTTTCCCCCATAATACCATTACACTAGCACTTTCATTCTTGTTATAAGGCAGAACTAAATTAGCACAGTCTTATTAATTAGTCATTTAGCAGAGGGGGTGAAACTGCATCAACAACTGCTGCTGCAGGATCGCTTACAATAAGATCTCGATTTTACTTCTCGTCCAAAGGACGAAACACACAGAGGTTAAGTGACTTGCTCAAGGTCACACACAGTGAGTCAGTGACTGAGCAGGGATTGGACTGGGAACCTCCTGGCAATAAGCCCCTTTCTTTAACCACTTGTTACTATGGCTCCCGAGTTAGAAAAGGTGGGAGATGGGGGGGGGGGCAGCTGGGAAGTATATAACGCTTACACTACTGTACTGTTCACTTATTCTGCTCTGTGTAATTACACTTTCTGAATAATATGGAGTTATTCTTCTACTGTCAGGATTTGAAACCATCCTACCTGCCAACCTGTAAAGCTCCCACGCAGCTCTCAAATTTGTATCTGCTGAAACATCATAATTACCATCAAAATGGAATCAACTCGGTGCCTATCTGTCAGAAACTGTAAGATTTAAACCAGAGAGCCATATTCCATTGCACAGCATTTAAAAAGCTGACGGTTCGGTGGCTTTAGAAAAAGGAACTGCAATGTCAATGCCTCCAGTAGTCAGGCCGGGCCTCAGAACTTCCATGACGGTGCTGACAGTAGAGTACAAACAGATTAATCTTTTAAATTTTGCATGTTTCGTTTTGATCTAAGTTCAGGTGTTTCTGTGTTGTCTGTTCCCATGAAACATGAGTGTCACACAGCTTTCCACTCATGTGCTCTGCCAGTGGCTTCTGTGATGTTTTAGTAAACTCCCAAAAATATGAAAAACAAAAGAAAATAAAGAGATAGTCCCAGGACTGTCAGGTGCACAGGACAGTGGTGCCGTAGATACAGCTATAGTTACACTATGTAACACAATTTTTGTTCCTGGGCAGTAAGTGTTATTTCCTAATTGCTTATGCCTCAAAAGTATAGAAAATGGCTATTATTCTCCACAAACTTTGCTTTTGTGACCAGGACAGTGATATTTCAAAATATCACTATTTCCAATGGGAAAACGGGCAAATGTGTGTCTTTTCGTTCACATAAAGTCAGAAAAAAACAACATATGAATCCAAATTCATGATTTACAGTATAATCGTAAATCTCAAAAAACTACTCACTTCTAAATCTTTTGTAGTCATTTTTGTATTACTTTAGTATAAATCATGAATTTGGATTCATATGTTGTTTTTTTCTGACTTTATGTGAACGAAAAGACACACATTTGCCCGTTTTCCCATTGGAAATAGTGATATTTTGAAATATCACTGTCCTGGTCACAAAATGTTTAGGTTTCTGTATGTAGGAAGCCTACTTAAGTGGTTGGGCCTCTCAATGAGTCTTGTAGATACTGTAACCATGATTGGAGCTATGCTTTCTGAGCCAAAGGTAAGTCTATCTACCAGACAACAGAGGACGAGGGCAGAATCTAAAAAAAAAGGACACTGAGAGGTTTACAAAGCTTAAAATGAAATACTTATATAGACTGATTTGAATCACATCTAATACACTGGCGTCACAGTGTCTGATAGTAACTAGGCAGTTTAAAGACTCCAGACACGGATACAAGCACAGAGCACATTAATTTCACTAGTCAAATGCTTCAGACGATACATCATCCTAGTACCATAACATAAATGTCGCAGAATCAGGTAATTCTGTTGTTTAGTCTGCTCATTAACCTTTCACCCTGACACGTCCAACCCAGTTCATGGCGCAAATTAATTATATATGTTACTTAAAGTTACAGTAACCAATTAATAAATTGCAACATTTACGTCATGACCGTCAACGTGTCCGTCATGCTGATTGCTCTAATTTTGAATTTACAGCTATGGCAGGGGATGCAAGAACGGACATGCTTATTGACTGTGGCTCATAAATGAAAATGGTAGGGATAATACCTGTAAGAAAAATGTATTCAAAGCTGCCTAACCAACTTTGGTAAATCAGGCCCCATCTTTGCAAAAAAGTGTATTTTTCCTCCAAAAATGGCTGTTTTCGCAGGTTTAAGACGGTGCAAGTTTGCTGTAAGATGACACTTGTAAATCCTATCCTGCACTGAAAGATAAAACCCCATTTAACAATTTCACGCCTGGCCACCGTGAGCTATTTAACTGACAAACAGGATTTTATCAGAGACGCTGCGTGACAGTGAAAAAGGCCACTTTAGGTGCTATTTTGCTCATAAATGATAAATGAATAAAGTAATGGCTGGCCTCTAACACATAACTTTATTTTCTTGCACATTCTGTTATTAAAATGTTCGCGAACAAGACAGCTCTGCCAACGTCAATTTTGAGGAGTTTCAAAAAAAAAAAAGTATAAAACATTAAAGTGATATATTGTCAGAGAAGAAACATTACACTAATGTGAATCGAATTTGTGAAATATTGTCTTCATGAATATTTTTCATCTGGATTTGTTATAAATCTTGTTGAATTACTGCAAAATTTATGGTACAGCAATATTTTCTGAGCATCACTCTCCCTATTTTTTTAGAGCAATTAAATTGGTATCATCTAGTTTACACAGTAGTCATTTATTAATTTTAAAGTCTTTTTTTTACTGTAGCATTTGGTTTCTGCACAGTAGTTGCCGTGACCTTTTATTTACACCACCAGGTATATTTCGAGCAACTACGAAGCTCTGAATAGAATAAAACGGTTATTAATTAAATCAATAATATGCATGGAAAAGGTTTAGTCTTATCAGCATATTAGTTCTGTAATAGCAAAAGTTTCATCTTGGCTGTATTTAACTTGTGAAGGAAAAATATATATATATATATATATATATATACGCTATATAATAAAAAATATATATGCTAAATAATTCAGTTGTCAAGATCCACCATTAGAGATAAAACATTTCATCAATGGAAAAAAAGCTCCTGGCATACTGTCACTTTTTTTGCTGACAACAGTGATTTAAATGCAGAATATGCACAGATGTGTGGCAGCTAAAATGCTCTGTAGCTTTGGCTCTGATCACACATACACCAGCTGAGCTCACTCGATTGAAAAAAAAAAGTAGCACCTGTATTTTTTTTAAATCGCTGGATTTTCAGCATTGCTTGGCAGTGCTCTTATTTATTGTGCTAAACTGCATGACTGGAAACTGCAATTTCCATGCACAGCACCGTTAATATTTTTTTAATGACTTTGTGGAAAGCAGAGACAATGTTTGCTGTTTTGCCAATTAGGAATTTGATAGGAAATACCCAGAGACTGCAGGTGCTTTGCGCTTTGCTGAATCACTTGAGTTTTATTGTCCTCTTTAATAGTTAATCTGTGGAATGAATAGATCATTAATCATTTGTATTCAATGTGTTGCAAAATTGGGCACATTCATGAACCTAAATATTGTTTAAGAGCAGTTATTTCTGTAAAAAAACCACACATAAAGTAGCTGTGCATTTTTTAAAGAAACACATGTTATGTTCTTAGTTTCTATACCTTATTCGCATGAAATCTATTTTAATTCCTGCGTCATTTGACCTGAGCAGCATTTTACTGACTGAATGCAGGTCAGTTAATATGGGAAGCAGCTGATTGGTTAAAGATAGGAAAGAAACCATTGAAGGAGAGGGGACAATTTTACTGTCCAGGTAAAATGACCAAGCAAGTGCAACATCAAGAACATGATTCCAAAATAATAAGAAAACAACCCTGTTCCGCATAATTACCACAAGTAGTAGTGTTGAATTGGATAATGCCCTCTGGGGATTGCAAATGAAATTAGTCAAGACTTAGGAACCTTTATATAATTTTGTTCCATTTTTTATTTATATATCATATTTATTGTGTAGTAAACACACTTGACCTAAAAATGCTTTGATTCTATTTCATTCTTTCCATAGAACTAATCTATTAATGAACAGTTAAAACTTGTGTTTGGCTATATAGCTCGAAAAATAGATTTATTTAGCTGCCAAGGCAGTTGATTTGACAGCTATAAATTGGAGATGTTACACTATACAAGTTTAAAAGACTGAAAAAGCAATTTAAAAAATCTATTTATACAAAGTGTGTGACAATACATTTCACTTGGGGTGTACTGCAGCTTGTTCTGCTTCTGAAATAAGTTTAGAAGGGGAATGTGATGCTTAAAGGGTCTGGCAAAATGTAGTTCTGGGGTGAAATGGACAATTTGCAACCATGACAACTTACATTGAACAGAGGACCTCTTTTACTGTTCCAAGTTATAAGAAATAGAAGAATGCACCCTGTTTAAGCAATTGAAATTTTTACTGAGATTTCAAAAATATCAAATTTTTGTGGTGGGGAGTATCAGGTTTATCTTAACAATAATGTAGTCCGTCAATTTCCTTCTTGCAAAACCCAAGCCATGTACTTGAACTCGATAAGCATATATATATATATATATATATATATATATATATATATATATATATATATATAATATATATATATATATATATATTCCCTGTGCACTCTGGGTCCACTTGGGCCTTTTCAATCACATTTTCACCTCTCACTTAATTAATGACAGCATAGTATAAATCTAACATGCTGTGATCCAATTGAAAACATTGGATTTCTTTACTCATAAGGTCAAATCAAATATTTCTATGGGCTATTTACTAGCTTTGTTGCAGGAATGTGGTTTCCAGAATTCAAAACAGTAAATCAAACCATACATATAAGCTGAAACATTTCTGGTTTTATACTTGAATGTTAGACCAGTCCTGCGTGGGTATGATTTTTATGACCCGCTTTCGACCCGAACCCGCTACTATAGGACCCAACCTGAGCCTGCAATCCGCTGCAGAACCGTCTTCTTATCCGCGACCCAACCTGATCCCCTTTAAGACCTGCAACCTGTCCTGCAACCTCCAAGTGTTTGTCCTTTACCTACTGTTTGCGCTGTCTGACTCTCGCACGCTCTCCCATTCACACAGATATCTCTACCATTCTCCACAGATTGAGGCTATACAGTGTGGTAGCTTTCTCTAGTGGTCTGGATCTATTTTAACATAGTTATTAATTATCTCTACTTGCTTTACTATAAAATACCTGTTTATTCCTTTCGTGCCACCAGTTGAAAGGGAGGTACACCTGTGCTTTTGCAGAGATGATATACCAGTTTTGTTGCTGTTGTTCACAAAAACATAATGACAGATTTTACAAGCAATGAAAATCCAGTCACATGTTCATTATTTTTATTTGTTATGATACCAAAATAATTCCACCCTCCCTAATCTCCTCCTGTTTTAATACAGGAAATACCAGTACATTTACCTTCTAATGCGTTATTTGGGTAAGGGTTAGGGACCAGTAAGTTGAAAGGGTACTCGACTCGACGCAGGATTCTATGCCAGACAACACACACAGCAGGATGTTAAACAGGTAATAAAATAAAAATTGTAAAATGCAGAAGGTGTAAAGTATTATCTTGCATGATAACCACAACAAGGAGATCAGAAGCAAGCATATTCCCTGCAGTCTGTGATTAAACTACTTGCTTTTTCCACTTTACTGTGAAATTGGCATGCCTCATTGAATTCTGAATGTGGAACATTTAAATGCTTTCTATAGGCAACTAAGCATGGTATGGTGACCTTTCCAGACTTTTCTGCTGTTTTGTCTAATACTGCTTGACAAATGTTTCCCCCCACGTAGCTTTACTTATCTTTACCATTCTGAAACCAGTTATTGGTATGAAGATCAAAACAGATTTATGCTGTGGAAGGAACTACAAAAACTGCTTCTGCTCCTGCACTCACTTCTGTATTCCCTTATTCTAAATCCACAGCTTTCATTCATGTTAATATTTGGAAACACTGTCTAACTCTCTTTTGAGTTAGTTCTCCCATTGAGTTCTTTTAAAACGTGCATTCATTTATCACATTTGTAACTTTAACGGTGTAGTATTCAAGACTGTATTGGCATTTAGCAGCCATGTTTTGGCATAACAAACTCCTGAACCGCATGCTTATAAAGCAGTATACAACACTCAAGGTCATTTCAAGTCATCGGAGCACAGATAGCTATTCCTTTATTACCCATCAACAGCATAAATCCATCAAAGCCTTGTAAATATACAATCAACTGTGCTGGTATACTGTGAAACATGAAGTTACAATCTAGCCATGTACTGCAGCCCTGGAGGAAACTTGCATCACAACTGAATTAGACGTAGTGTATATTCAAACACAGAATATCTAGTTTTCGTTACTGAAGTTTCATACATGCTGCGACATCTCTTCTGTCAACCAGAGTAGGTAGCTATACCAGCGCTGAGCTCCCAGCATCTGTCCTATCTAAAACTGAACAGGCAGAAGGAACCGTCAACTTATATAACAATATGAAATAGGACGTAATCGAGCAGCAGCAACTGTTAACTTCAGAAAAGGATTGCACTTACCTGATTACACTCACTTTAACTGTCCACATTATTATTTTTAACATTTTTAAATAAAAGGAACATGTGCTTTGCAAACCCACCTGATGGCAAAATTGAGTACAGTTACAAAAACATCAATAAAGGGAAATTATAGGGTGTGTTGCTACTGTACATTCACACTGGAGTCCAATATACTGACCTGAACATCCCCTGCCATGCAGTCCTCGGCCTCTTTTTTGCAGAGCAGTTGTGCCATTGTGTGAGGTGGTTTTGTGGCTAGGTTAAAACTCAGGCTAGTGAATTAATCCATTGCATCACCTGTCTGTTTATGTAGTTCTGAAATTATTCAATAGGAAGGTTAAAATAAGGACATTTTTGAATTGCAGCTGGATGTGAATTGGGCTCAACAAGGTGAAATGTAGAACTAGGAATTCTACTCATATTTAGAGCACTTGACTCGGCACCATACTCAGAGATTCTAACTAGTGTACAGAATAAAGCACATAGGACTTCAGTTGTGTTGTCAAATGAAATAGGGCACCCATTCACATAGAATATGACCAAAATATTCCTAGGAATTAATTATTTCTGTTGCTTTCCCTGAATTTGTGCCACTTAATAAGCTTAAATCTGATAAGTCTGTCAAAATGCTCAAAGCACATAAGAAGAATTTAGGTCATGGTCGGTTCATATTATTAAGATGAATATTACCCAGGAATTATAAATCAAGCCTAACAATCTGTTTTTTTTTTAAATTAGGTATTTACTTAGTGGTATCTCAAACAGTTTTGATTCAACTGCATAGGAAAGAGTACACCCAAAGTATTAATAATCATATTCCCAGTGTGAAAATTCACAGAAAGATTACACAGTATAATCAACAAAAGCAAGAGACAATGTCTGTTTGTGTTTCAATGGAATGGCTTGCAAATATGTCTTACTCATTTCCTTATTCTTTTACAGCATTGTATCTATTATTCATTATTCATTTTATACCATTTAAAAAATATTGAATAGCCCAGAGAGGAAGCATTGAATAATTAAACACAAAAATGGGGATTAAAGTCTCTAAAAGTCCGACCATTAAACTATATGGATAATACAATAAAATACAAGTGGTTTTGCATTGAGTACACACATAAATCAACTAATGTAAACATGTAAAAGTTGTGTTCAAAGTTTTAATCGATATGTTGATCTTAAGCATCCTCAGGTTTTTGCAATTTCATCCACGTATATGAAGCCTGGTGCAAATCCAGCCTACTGACTGATTTTCTGTGTTATTTTACACATAGGGGACACTTTTCCTGTTATAGCAGGAAGAATGGGCTTGAACCTGAGAAGTGAATGGGCTGAAAGTCAAAGTCTGTTTACATGTAACACGTCCACTGTAAAAAATGGGATAAGATTGATGAAGAGAACACTGTTAAAGTGGCACAGATTGGCGGCCAATTGTGTTGTCATTGATTTAACTTTGCAGTTGAAACGAATTCAAGAGGTGCCTATCAGAGTTGATAACGAGTTAAAGTACCATAGAAACTCAATATAGTAAACACTATGTAATGAATTGGCTTTATTTGTCATCAGTCATAGCACATAGCAGTCAAGAGTGGCCCTCTGATGACTGAAAAGTCCTTAGCAGTCCATAATGTATGTTAATGAGAGAAAGCTTTGGCTAATATTTACCCTTAACATGTGCATTCAGAGGTGCGTCACTCCAGAGACACAGAAGGACGAAGGGATCTTATATAATGTGAAAAACAAACTCAATCACCGGGTAAGTAATGTGTTTTCATATAAACACATTTTTTAAAGAACATCGTTATAACAACAATTTATTTATTTATTTAGCTCGTTAATTTTGGAGATAAATGCTTGTAGCTCTTTGTTGCAACACACTTGCTCAAGCAGCGAGGAGCGCTCATAACCAAGGCTGTTCATTTTATTCCAACGTTGGGCTGGAATCGGACATGTGGGAAGTCCTTAGATTCTTCTTAGTTTCTTGGTGCGTCTTTTTTTTCAAATTCAGCATTATAAATTATATCACAAAAAGGGGTGATTCCTGGTACATTATGGTATATTTTCCATGGTTGGAGTTGCAAGGATAGGCTCGGACTGCATAGAACATGAACAGTCTTGCTTCACACAGGATTGTGGGTCATCACCATTCACGTAACATTTATTAAACCAGCATGTTTCCGGGTTCTAACAGTCCTGTACAGAAGTCTCATTACACCCTTCTAATCCAATCTTACCAGAGACCAATTTAATAACTAAGGCTTGCCTAAGCTCTCCTTGACTTAACTCCACCAGCCAGTCCAGAACAATTTAAAGGGGTATTAAAGGCAGGTCCACGAGGTCTTAAAGGGATTATAACAGTACTTTATCACCTCACCTCACATAATACAGCATCACTTGCATGGTGTAGTCTCACTCCAATGGTCCCAGCTTCGGAGCAGAAGGTCCTGGCTATAGGACAGGAAGCTGTACTGCCAAATAGGAAGCAGCAGATAGAATTAGTTTAAATCCATAATGTGATAATTGAAAATACTCAAATAAAAAAAAAAAAAAAATCAAGTTAAGGACAAAAGGGGATCTGTGATGCCACTAATGGTACAGTAGGAAAAAAAAAATTAAAGCTGGTTATTATTAATCCTTTAAGACTTGGAACTTAGAAACCACACAAGCACAAGTGTGTTCCAATCTGTCAGAGAACCTGCACTTGGATTTCTTGGGGTGAATTTATCATGCTGTTTTAGTCAACACATGCAAAACATTGATTTATTCCCACTTGTTCGTAAACTAGGTCAAGCAATTTTTATAATGTAATTAGATGCTGGCAAGCGGTATACCATCCTCAGTATGAGCACACACAATGGGGCTCATTAAGGGTGTGTTTAGGCAGAACCATCTTCTACATGTGTCTTACATTATTAGACAATATGGCCCTCATTATTACATGAAGCATCAGCTATCTTGCTTTCTTCATTGTTAGCCACTGATGTGTTTCTTCTTAGGAAATACTGAGGGCCCAATTCTCAAAGCATTAACTCAAAGACTCAGCTCAACGTTTTTGTCTATTTTTTTTATAAATCAGATCCAGTTTGATATTCATAAAAGCATTTTAGACTTGTTGAAAAAACCAACACATTTTTGTATATTTTATACATCAAATCAGTAGTATTTTATCCCCCCCCCCCCCCCCCCCCCCCCCCGACCCCCCCCCCCAACGTTGTAAAATAAACCTTTGCTAATGTTTCAGAACCAGAATGTTATTGCAAGGCTCTTACACCCATTTATGTTTCTATTTTCAAGTTATGAAACTTTAGCAGTTGGAGCCAAACTTTAGCAGACCTGTGCAACTGCCTTTAGCTAACTTAAAGTATTTCAGAAACTCTTATCTCTAAAACCAGATAATCGCCATCGGTTCAGTTTAAAATTTCTTCTAATTAACAGATTAGTATACTACCCCTTTACTACTCTATGTAGATTAAACAGTAGACTGATGGAAGGGGACTGGTCCTGGAAGTTTTTCTCATTCCAGGTTTAACAGGTGTCTGGGGTTTAATTGGATAAATTAAAAAATTAAGGACATGGTAACAAAGCTATCAGAATTAAAAAATGAAGCATTAATAAATTATTCCTTTCACCATAAATTAATTAAATTAATTAGATTTTACATTTTTACATAAGTTTAAGGTAGTTATTAATGGAAGGAAGCAACTTTTCTGCGTTTTTTTTTTTACTGAAACCAATCCACTAAGACTGAACACAGTGTGCTGAATAGTCTAGATGTAAAAGATTATAACATTTTCTGGGAAAGAAACTCTTTCAACCTTTTCATTCTTGGTACACCTTCGTATCCTTGATATGAAGCCTACTATCACAGGACAAAAATGGTCAAAGGAAACAGCAGAGAGGTTAGAGGGGATTAAACAAATGAGAGATCAATTTAGGAGAAAGGATGCCCTTTCAGAGAGAAACAGAAAGTGAGAAGTGTAGAAGTGGCTGCACTGATGGAAATAAGTGGGGACTTCAAAGACAACAAATAATGAGGCTGTATGAAGTTCGAGTAGTACGGGTTGGCAACACTGATGTACAAACAGGTACTGGAGGGAGGTTAGATAAGAGAGGTCACTTTGTATAAGAAAAAGAGACAGTGGTTACTAGGGTTGCAGTAAATGAGAGAGGTGGCAAGAGGCCTATCTATGTTGTTGGCTGATTTCTCAATTGCTCACTTAGGCAGTTCCCTGTTCTAAATCAGAAAAAAAAAAATAAAAAAAAACATAGCATAGAGATTTTAGCAATAAACATGTTTCATTCAATGCCATCTGCCAGATGGTAACTGCTAACTAAAAAGAGATTTCAGTGGCATCTTTAGTTCTGAAGCATTGCTACTGGGTCTCTTCACTAGTTTTTTTTTTAAATAAATGCATCTGTGCTACTTCACTTCAGAGGTAGGTTCAAATCCATTGACAACTACAGTAGCTTTACCCTTTGCATCTTTTCTTAAACATTTGTCATAATAAATTTACCAAGAAAAGTGGGGAGACAGCCATATCATTGAGAGCCTCTATGAAAAGGTTAAAGGTCTCATATAAAAGGACGAGAAGAAAGTGTCCTTTTTTTCTGTGAAATAAATGCAGCAAAATCTGACAGATCTCCACAGAGACGGGGAAGCCGTGATTAAGTGGCGGTAACAGAGGTTGACTTTAAGTCTTGTAACCTTGTCAGCTACAATCTCACCCACAAGGAGTAAGCTATCACAGAGGCCTAATATTTCAGTCTTTTTTAACTTGCAGGGTGGAAAAATCTCTCTTAAAATGTCCCCGTAAACGTGCATGATAGATATTTTTTTTTGTCACAAAAGTAAGTATTGAGTTTGGATATAAAGGTTAACTTTCTACAGAGGCTACTACTGAAAATGACAACTAACTTTCCCATGGTCTGAAAGCGTTATGCTTTCTATTGTAGGTGATAGCATTATTGTGATTAGACAATGTCACTGGGCCAGAGCCACTAGGTTTTTCTTAATCAGAAACGTTAGTGTTGTATTGCACAGTGGTTTAGTGGTGTGGACTTGTGCCGAGGGTTAATTTGAGACCAAAACAAAGATTTGAACCCAGCCTCTAGGGATTAGATGATTTAGATTAATGATACAGACCACCTGCAGTAGCCTCACATTTCAGGGTATAATTTAAGACTCCCATTGCATTGCAGTTTGAGCCATTCTGGCATTTAGTGTGAGTTAATTAGTCACACGTGAGATAAATCAGACACAACGTACTTTGTATAGGTCATTTTCAATTAAGACTCACAGAAAAAAACTTGGTATGGATCAAACATCTATGCAATGGCAGAATTAACTGTGTTGTCCAGTATTTAGAGGCAAGGGCTTGTAACCAGGAGGTACCTGGTTCAAATTGCGGCTCTGTGATGCAGTTGATGTATAGTTAACACACAGTCTCTGTAAGTCACCTTGGATAAAGGTGGCTGCCAAATAAACAAATAATACATTATTACCTTTCTTATAAAAAATAATTATGGTTATTTTAAATTAGTAGTGACAACAAAACATATTTCTCTACAGTAGAATACTACATAAAACTGTAGTATCGTACTTAGATAGAATGTGAGGTGTTTTTTGTGCTGATAATTCTAATAGTTCACAGTGAATTGTTTCAAACTGAAGCTTCCACTGGCATCACAGCAAAACAACCTGCCATTGAATGACTAATTTAGATTGAATGTCTTGGATTTTATCTATAGTACTTGTTAAATTAGTACTCATGCATTTTGATGCATTCTGACATTATCATTGAAATATATATGTAGCACGATATACACTGTGTTAATATACTAAAAAATGCAGTATGTTTGTGCTATGACTGGTCCATCTTAGTACATCTACCCCTTAAACTTTAAAGGGTTATATCGTGCAAAAAGATTTACACATTGTAACTATGCATAATTCTATTGTAATTATGTGTAATTACAGATGCATTTACTAGGTAACTACTATGTACATTCACAGTAATTGGAGACACAATGTAAAGTGTTACCAGAAACAATAAATAAATGTTATTGCCTTTAATAAAGAAATGCAAAAAGCTCTCCTTACAAAGATTCTTTGAACTTCTTGCGTGTGTGTCAGTCTGTGGGTGGGAGATAGAGTGACATTTTTCTAGTGAAAAGTGAATTAAAAGTCACATGTATGACTTCTAGTGTTTACAAAACTCCATCACTTGTATTACATTCAATTGCATTAATTTGGCCTTAATTTGCATCATGCGTTCACGCTGTTAAGGACAGCAGCAAGAGTGTGTGAGAGAGACAGCTACAGTATACATGGAGGCATACAGCAGGTGTGTTTGACAGTACCACACAGCAAAACACCATGACACCTCAGGGCGAAAAATGAATATCCCATCCCAGAAGTTAGGCTAAACAGACCAGCATGTTTTATTTAATTTTTTGACATTGCCAGTAGAATAAGAGACCAGTAGATAACACTTTAGTTTGGGTCAGTTCTACATACAAAGTAAATATATATATATATGCAATATAGCACGTTGTGTTTGTGAATTGTATTTTCTAAACTGTATTTGAAACAGTAATATACACAATACCATTTCATTGCAGTGGGTTTTTTTACATCTCCGCTCTATTTTTGCACCACAGAATTGGGTGATGTTTGTGCTTCCATTCGCATTTGCGCTGTGATCAGAATATAGCCTTGACTTGGAACGAGTCACTTTGGAGCTACTGGGCAGATGGCTTTAGAATGAGCGTCCTCGCAGAAACTGCACATACAAATGTTTTTGCACTGTCTGAAAGAGCATATACCGGAGTTGAAATTATTACAGATTTGCCCTCCTCCTGTGAATCTGATTCTTCGCCCAAATTTGTCTTCCCCTGTAGATTGCTCAGGTAGGGTTGAAGAATGAATGAAGTTAGGGATCGAGATTCTGTTAGAGGAACGGGGAGGAGTGATGCAGACTGCAGACCTGGAGGAGGTTGATGCTATGGCAGCTTTCAGGCAGAGAGAGATTGAGTGGCCAGTGGAACTGCAGACCCTGATTGCGTTAGAATAGGCCTAAATCAGGTTGCAAGGTTTCAGACTGGAGGCTGTACTGTAGGGACCGGGGTTGGTATATAAAAAGAAGTTAGCTAAAAAGAACAGTTAGCTGTTGCGGTGGCTGCGTTTATGGCAAGAATGGAGGAAAATACTGAAACTGCAGAACCTTGTTTCTCTTGCTCGATGTTGGACATCTGTGTATGCAAATTGCTAAGTTTGGTTGACTGAGGATAGGGTATCCGTAAATGGTTGCATGAATGGTTTTATTTTGTTGAAAATGCGAGAATGTTCTTGTTGAGTTTTGCTGGTTGGAGTGGCTGCCTGCTGCTGTGATGACGTGCTGGCAGCTGCATTAGCTTGCTCTGAGACAGTCTGCCTGCTGTCTGACCTGGGCCGCTGAACAGCTGAGCACCGATGTGGAGTTATCTTGGCCTAGCTCATGCCCCCCGAACCACACTAATAGGTTAACATGATCTGCTTACAAGTAATTGCTCCTGTGGGGGGCAGTATACTAGAAAATATACTTTATTTCTGTAAGGGTAGACTTAATATTATATTCTACCACTTACTATACAGGGATCATATATTTATGTTAAAGTCAAAGAGTAATGTCATTTGTCCAGGACTTTTATGTTTGGTTGACCTATATGTCAACGAATTTTGTTAACAGCCGGTGTTAATACTTCTTAAAATGTAAACTGTTTATGACCTATGTTGGAAATAATAAAGCAGACCCTTTCAGCTCGGAACCTTTAATGAGTTTTTCTTTCTGAATAGATTTGCTTAGGGCTGCATGTGAAATGTCTCCATTTAGCTTTAATAATTTCAAGTCTATAAACAGTTTTTTAGAAAGGAGCTTAGATTTAATATGCTTACAGGAGCATCTCTGAAGGTCACACTGATTTCACACAGCAGTATTGAAAAATGTTCTGGGAGTGATCTGTATGTTTTAAAAAAATAAATGTAGCTTTTATGAGATGTTGTGTATGCTTAATACAGAACTGTATAGTACTGTAAAAAAAATAAAAAAAATATTTTCATTGAGTCTATTTTAATTGTTCCCAAACCTTCAAACCTCTTAGAATGACTTCTTCATAATTTCATATCCTTTAACACTGTTGTTAATGCAACTATACTGTAGATTTTAAAACTGGTTGAAAATTGGATTTATTCTCATCTGATATATTACTGAATTATACTGCATGCATGAGATACCCCCACAATTTTTTATATACATATATATATATATATATATATATATATATATATATAATATATATATATATATATATTTTTTTCCATAAAAAAGCTTTTGTTATCACACTTATAAAGCTCCTTTTGGAAAATGAAGCTTTCAAATTAGATGCAATTTAGGTATTGAATATTCTGTATATGTCCTGTAAATCTAATATATATGTACATAATCCAAGGGATGGAAATAGTTATTTAAAGGCTGTTTTTTGTTATTTACAAAGTTGTGCTGTGTAGCAAGGTTACTTCATAATTTACAGTAAGTATCAATATAAGTATTACTTTTTTTAAAACATAAACCGAGATAATCAATTATTATCAAAGCTATCAAAGTGAAAACCTTCTAACCTTCTATATCATGTTTTCAACCTGCTTACTGTAACAATATTCTTTAAAAATGCACATATGGGACCTATATAACTAATGAAAGTGCATGACAGGTAAGATTTATGGAATTATTTTGTTAGCTATAAGCAAATTAAATATATACTACCTGCTATGCAGAAACTTTGTATAAAACAATGGCTTGTGCAAAAACAAAAACAAGACAAAAAAACACTAAATCAGCAGCTCTCAGGAACAATAAGGGCAGCAGCTATAAATAGACAACACCAATCACCCAGCCATTATTGCTTTTCAAATCGAGAGCCAAGCAGTTATAGTCATAAAAAATAATAATATAACAAAAAATCAATTTGTAACGTTAATAGCGAGGGCTGTCATAAATGTGGGAATCAAAATGATACATTTGGACTAGACCTTAAAGGAAATCAATTGAGCCTCCAATTTATCGCTGGTTGTTGCCGGCAGACCGCATTCTTCTAATTTCTCTACACTGTGAATGTGTTATTTGCTAACCCAAATTAGTTTTTCAAAGAGGTGCCAGCTCCCTGCTGTATTTTTATATTTATAATAAAAACATTGTCAATGTAAAAAAATCAAGATAGAAAAACACAACAGCAGTTTAAAGTGGTGATATCAAACACAAAACCCCAAGTTAGGAGAAGCAATTGGGGCAACCTTGTCAAGTATCAAGCAAATAGGCACAATTGGAAAGGTGCTGGGCCCAACATTTACACAATTGTTGCCTCTAACTTGTCTTCTTTTTTTGATCGCTCCACTTTATCACTCAACTTTATATTGAAATGCTCATTCCCTTATCAGCTGGGTTGTAACCAGAATAAAGATGCTGAGACACATGTGCCAAGGAAAGTGCTCAACACAGACTGAAGTGTTCTTGGTTATCCTTACATGCACTTCTACAGTGAGAAAGACAGACAGGCAATGGGAGAGGCGTCATCACAGGAGCAAACAAGTAGGCTTTGGGAAGACACATGGACAACATACAGGTAAGGCACAGGTAGATCAGGGCACACATGAACAGACATTTAGCCCATACATACAAGAATACATGAAAGAGCATGAAACAATATATTTCCAACAATGAAGATGATGAAAAAGACCAAAAATGGCAACCAGTGCAAGGGATAATGACAATGCAAGGTAAGTGTATGGGAAGTGACAGTTGATGGGGCAGGCATTGCAAATCCAGGGCTGGGGTGTTGGAGCCTTTTTTTGGTTGTGCATTGTCAATGTTTTTTGATGCAGATATGACTTTTGAGCTGATAAGGGAATGGTACAAAGAACATTTCAATGTAAAGTGGATCGATCAAAAAAAGAAGCTAAATTAGAAGCAACAATTGTGTTGGCCCCAGCAACTTTCTAATTGTGCCTATTTGCTTGATGCTTGACAAGGTTGCCCCAATTGCTTGATGGCGGCAATGTTGCCAGTAGCCAGGCTGCTACTGGCCATGTTGTCAGCAGATGTGCTGACAGTGGGGAGAATCTCTCCTCCTGCTGTACCACTAGCAGCGGAAATGCTGTCAATGGTGCGGCTGTCAACAGATGTGCTGACAGCTCCCAGACTGACTCCTTCAGCTGGGGCAAGTCCAGCAGCGGAAAAGCTGCTGGGGTTGGTGGTCTCCAGACCTCTCCCCCCTTTATAGCCGGCAGCTCCCTCTGGGGGGACTCCAGCCCCCAGAACTCCTGCAGTGAAATTGCTGCGGGGGAAGGGTGGTCTCCTGACCTCTCCCCCCTTTTCATAGCCGCCAGCTCCCTCTGGTGGGGCTCTGGCCACACTGACCCCTGTGGCCAAGCAGAGCTGACTGCAACCCCTGGCGAAGCAGTTCCAGCGACCCCAGGCAATGAGGATGCAGGACCCCAGGCGCTGGAGGCAACCCCAGGCAACCCCAGGCGATGCGGCGCAACAGGCAACCCCAGGCGATGTGGAGCGACAGGCAACCCCAGGCGATGCTGAGTGACAAACAACCCCAGGTGATGTGGTGAGACAGGCAATCCCAGGCGATGTGGTGTGACAGGCAACCCCAGGCGATACGGCGTGACAGGCAACCCTAGACGATGAGGCGCAACAGGCATCCTTGGGCGAAGCAAGGCAGGCATCCTTGGGCGAAGCTTGGCAGGCATCCTTGGGCGAAGTGAGGCAGGGAGTCAGGACAAGCTGGGGTGTGGGTGTTGGCCCTCTTCTCGGCCACTGCAGCCGGGCTGTTCTTCCCCGCCAGCATCTAGTCCTGGTCCTTCTGGTGAAGGGAGAGGCAGCTCCTGCTCCTCTCCCCCTGATGGTGATGGAGGCAGAGGCAGCTCCAGCTCCTCTCCTCATGATGGTGGAGGAAGTGATACCAGCAGGCATTCATCCTCTGCTGGTGGAAAGGGACCCAGCAGGCAGTCACCCTCTGTTGGTGGACGGGAACCCAACAGGCATTTACCCTCTGCTGGTGGACAGGGACCTAGCAGGCATTCACCATCTGCTTTTGGACAGGGACCCAGAAGGCATTCACCCTCTGCCGTTGGAGGAGGCAGAGGCAGCTCCTGCTGCTCTGCTCCTGCTGGTGAAGGTGGCGGAGGCAGAGGCAGCTCCTGCTGCTCTGCTCCTGCCAGTGGAGGTGGCGGAGGCATGTAGTCTCCTGCCGGTGGAGGTGGCGGAGGTGTGTAGTCTCCTGCCGGTGAAGGTGGCAGAGTTTGAGGCAGCTCCTGCTGCTCTGCTCCTGCCAGTGGAGGCCGAGGCAGCTCCTGCTGCTCTGCTCCTGCCGGTGAAGGTGGCGGAGGCATGTAGTCTCCTGGCGACAGAGGTGGGAGCGGCCTGTAGTCTCCTGGTGGCGGAGGTGTGAGTGACGTGTAGTCTACCCTTGTTACAGGGGACTGGTGCATCTCTCTCTCACTTGCAGGGGACTGGTGCGGCTCTCCCTCACTTGCAGGGGACTGGTGCGGCTCTCCCTCCTGCTCTGGAGACAGCGGTGGGACCTCTCCCTCTGGCACTGGAGATGGCAGCAATGGCTCCTCTCCCTCTGGTGGCGAAACCATTCTTCCTCTGCTGGTGGAGATGGGAGCTGCATGACGTCTCCCTTCAGCCCATTGAGGATGCAGGTAGGCGTGGCTCCTCCCACTTGGAATGCAACCTGCTGGGGCAGTCCCATATCGGCAGCCAAGTAGTTAATCACCACGGCTGCCGGGTTCACGAAGGGCACTGGGTAGAAATGTTGTTCCCAGCGTTCCCAACGTTCCCGATCTCTGGCCCACATCAGGTCAAGAACCAGTGGGAGGTCCTCCCTGCTCCACTCCGGGTCTGACACCCAGTCCAGCATCTCCTCAGATGACGGGAAAGGCTCTGTTTCCTCCCTCCTGGGCTCTACTTCCCCTCCTCCTCCTCCTCCTCCTGCAGTTGTTGCTGCTGCTTTACTCTCCTGCTTCTCCCCATTTCCTTCTTTCTTTCTTTATTTATTTATTTTTTGTAATTTTTTTTTTCTTTTTTTTTTTTTCCCCACACAAACTGCAGTCCCTGCTCTGGTCTTCGTCTAGGAGGCACTGGTAATCCCGGTCTGACACCACGTGTCACAAAGATGGCTGCAGTGGGTGATGACAGACCAGAAACAGGAACTGACTCAGAACACAGGTTTTGGAATGATGAAGGCGCTGATGCGCAGTTTAATAATTGAACTGACAGAAAATAAAAGTTTTGTAACAAAAACAGCATTCAGCACATGAGGCCAAAATAAATAGACAAACAAAATGAATAGACACTGACAAAAACAGGGTGGACTAACGCTACACAAAACAATTGATATTTATAATTACGCTTCTCTCTCTCTCTCTCTCTCTCTCTCTCTCTCCCCCGTTCTCCACTCCCGAACACACAACCCTGAGTGTGTGAAAACATGCTGCTTTTATGCAGCTGTACCGAGACTCGACTACTAATCAATCATTCAATTGGAGTCGCGGTACAACTGCACGTGAATTAATAAAGTGCAATTCCCCGTGCTCACATATTACATTTTACTTGTACGTGAAGTGCTGTGCAATCCTCATGCCTAAATACAAATATACATTTTAAACACTTGTGTTACTCAGACCCGTTTATATCCCGTGTACCAATGACTATACATCAACATTTCACACACCACACGCAACGTATAACAGAAAATACACACAGGGGCGGGCATTTCGTCACACTGCTGACTGAATAAGTTCACATTTCATGATTGGAGAAGTTTTTCTTTACCTACATTTGCTACCAAGAATCGTTATCCATTTGTCATTTCTATAAATGAGGTCTTCCAAACACGTGGAATCTGTACCAGCAGGTACATGTAGAGGGTAAACATGCAACACATGTCAGTTTGATGATTAGTAGTTACATCTAGAACATAGGATCTAGTCATGACTTATTGTGACTCAAACCATGCAAGGTACTTCAGGACAATTTGGTAGGAAACTCTGCAACATCTTGCTGCTCACCTCTATTGAAGGGTTCTCCTAAGAAGTGACACATATCCACAGTAGTTAGAGATGCAGTGGATGGCAAGTAATCATAGTTGTGAACAAAGCTCCTAATAGCCTCTTGTTGACTGTGTTGTTTATGAATCTTTCAGAGGCTGCAAGTGAAAAAGGCCCTACAATGTTGCATTTGCATAGCATGAGGTGAAATTCGAGTTGCTCAAGCCTCTGAATGGATGTGCAAGTGCAAGTGTTCTCTTAGAAGATTGAGGTTTTTGCTGTCCCTGAACATTAGTGATGGCTCGGTGAATGAAATGCACTCGATCTTTTACCTTGAGTCCCTTGTGCATGTTGGTCTCCTTCAAGCTTATCAACTTAAAGCAATAAATCCCTCTGAGCCTAGTGTACTCTGCAACTGCAGTTCAAAAAGATGATAAGGTGAACACTGTTTAAGTATGTAACTCTGGAAAGTGCAACGAAACATTGTCCATAGGAGAAAATGGAGTTACCAAGATCCATCATAACTGTTTTTAGAGTCATACCCTGACATTTGTGAATGGTGATTGCATGAGAACCAATGACTGGGAACAGCTTACAAACAATGTAGACTCTGTCCCTGATTTCAAACTTTGAGAGTAAACGTTCAAAGGTATGGGTGACTACCTTGTTAAATTAGATGGTTATGGTTTTGACCATACTTGTGACCAGTGGCAAAGTCAATGTTCTTGCGAAGCACCAATTTGCAGCCTATTTTGACTTGTATGGTAGTTTCCAGTCCAGCTGTATGACTGCAGTCAGCCTTGTAGGCGTTTATTTTTTTCAGCACATTTCTCTAGAAGTTACAAGGGCAGTCCACAGTCCATAAGATGAATGTCCTCTCCAGGCATACGATCAAGCATTGCAGTCTGGATCTGGTTACAGGCATCTACAGTAGGCATGACGCAGGTTGAGCCCTCGGGATGAAATAGCTAGGTGGCTATTTTTTTAATTAGCAGTGGAGAAAACCACCTCAGCAAGTACAGTAGAATCTGCCAGTACTGACAGATGCTGTATCAACTATAGATGCTAATGAGAGCAAAACAAATACAAAAGAAAAACAAGGGAACCACAGATCTTTTCAAGAAAGCTGTGAGTCTTTGTATAAATTTATTTTATATTTTTAAATGCTGCAATAACAGTTCTGCTTATGAAGCATCCACACTATAATTTGACAGAACAGGTGATTTATTTGCATTTATTTTCCTCCACTGGTGCTTGAGACCTGCAGCACTCATGGAATCATCCCCTGTACACCTATTATCAGTGATTAAAGCCTGGTTTTCAAACAAACTGATTATCACTCACCAATACTGTATTGGTATAAGAAAAGTGTTTTTGTAAAAGTAATTTCAGCTGTTAATTACTTAAAATATGCTGACAATAATGTAAACAACACCAAGCTACAGACAAGGAGTCCCAAGCTTTAAACATGTTACCATTTATTATGAATATTGTGTTATTGTGTTTTAAGCAACATATTATGATAGTGCTCATTATGGCAATTGTTTGTGTATTAGTTTTAAAATGCTTAGTAATGTGACCTATTGTTTGACCTCGTTAGTACAACCGGTAGTACATCTTCAGTCAGGGTCGTAACCAAATATAAATCTCCACATTTTTGTAAAATGACTTTACACTTACTTCTAAAGATGCAGAGTGTTTCAGTAAATTCAAATGATAAACTTCACATCCCGCACTAGGGAGAACACAAGCGTAAAACACCATTAAGTGGGGTTGGCATTGCAAGAGAGATGAAGGGAGGTTACATTGTTCCGATCGAATGACTGTTTTCTAAGCATTATTTGTGAATGGTTGTTGTTACGTCCTGTTAGAAAATTGACTTCCCTGCATTTTTAAAATTATTCATCATTTAATCATAAAATCACAATTTACAAGATGAAATATGCTACTATACTCCTCCTGGGCTCTGCCATAATAGGGTTACTCGACTGTGATACTGCATGCCGATTGGCTCAGTGGATATGTCGGATTTTGCTAAATTAGAAGCCTGGCATACAGCGATTTATGACCTGACCAAATGCTCCGGGTTACTGGTAGGTTCCTGGCGGGTGGACTCCCTCCCTGCCGCGCTCCAGCAGTTCCAGTGGTGCGCGGACAGCTTCAAATACCTGGGAGTTCACCTGAGCCCTGCGGAGGCCTTGGTCGCCGTCAACTGGACGGAGTTGGAGGACGGTTGGATGGTGTGCATCAGGAGCCAGGTGCACACCTTCCGCCTCCAGACCCTGCAGAGATACCTGTACGCAGACCCGGCCCCGCAGTGGTGCACGCTGGTGTCCCTCCTCTTGCGCCAGCTGCACGACCTGGGCTACGACCGGCAGCTCTTTTGGATCGACCTCCGGGGAATCCGTCTCCCCGAGCTGCCGGTCTTCTACCAGGACCTCTATTGCTGAAGAATAACTTGAGAATAACTTGAGATTTCTCCAGTTAAACTGGATCTTGACTGTTGAAATCTCTTGAAACACAAGCACGATTCCTGCTCTGGTTTACATGGATTTTTACAGCAATTTTTATTAGGAGAAAGCGTTTGGACCTGCCTTTAAAGTTGAGCTGAACAAAGGACATTCTTTTGCTGTTTCACGATGTATTTGCGTGACAACACCACACAGTCATGACTGTAGAGTTGATTTTTCATGTGCATGTAAACCCAGGCATTGGGCTTTATTCATCAAAGTGTCAGTGTTTAGAACTTTTTAAGAAATCTTTCCTGACAATTTCTTGTTTACACCTTTTCCTGAAATCATGAGAAATTCATCAAAGTTGCAGTTCGAAAATCTAACAGTCGTGAAGCCTTTTCTGTTGGATTTCCATGCATAAATTAAAATAGGGGTTACCTATGGACCACCTACAAGACAGTACAATCTGAAGAAAAAGGGAGCGACAATCTGAAGTCGAGTCACGAATTGTGGATTAATGCGAAAAAGACATACTAAACCAATAGTGAAGCATGACGATTGCAAGGGACTTCAATACTGGTAAAGTTTTCTGCAACAATCCGCAAGATTAAATTATGATGCTGATGGTCACCGAACTGCAAATATTACAGATTCACTATTTTACTATAACCAGTGTGCGTCTTTGATGACTGTTTAAATGTTTAATTTGAGTCAGGGTAGATGTTATTACTGCCCCTGTTTCCTGTTAAAGTGTTGCAATTTTTCATGAGAAAAGAAAACACATCAGAATAACGAACATTTGTTTTCCTGTATGAAACTCTTGTGTATGTGTCTATACAGTAGTTGTCTTAAGTATTCATACAATATTTTACAAAAGTCATTTACCATTGTATGAAGAGTAAGTTGTTCTCTGTTAAACTATACTTACATGACAATAACACGACTTTCAAGTGTGTTGAACACTAATTGTTCTACCACTGTTGCAAATAGGGGGTGTGCATACTTCCAGCTACAACTCTACACATATCACTTATTATTGTCATTATCTTTTCAGCCCACCACAGCTGAACAGCAGTCAGGAGGGCAAAGTGCTGCTTTTCCTGCATGGTTGGAAAGTGAGGGGTCTTCTTCAGTTCTCCAGGAAGGCAACTCCAGTACCTCACATGGAGGGAAAAGAAAAAGAAAATTCAATCATGAAAGCATAGACCTATTGGTGAATGAGGTCCTAAAAAAAAAAAAAAGACCTATTTGGCGCACACAAGAAACATGTGTCATATAGAAATAACATACGAGACAACATAACCAACAAAATAAATTCCCAAGGGGCATGTACAAGAACAACACAACGTGAAATCCAGAAAAAATATTATGATCTCTGAGACAAAGTTAAAACAGAATTTACAAAACTGAAGCAGGTGTTCCAGGGTACAACAAGTGGAACCCAACCCTGCTCTCCACTGAGCAATATTGAAGAGAGAATCATGTCCAGCTGGGATATGTGTGCTCTTGTGTCTGCAGTGACTCCTTCTTTCTCTTCTGGGACACAAGATTCTCTTTCTTCTTCCTCCTCTATGTCCTCGAATGGAACCCTTAAAACTTTTGCTGCTAGGTGGATATCAAGATCAACCAGGCACAAGAAATTGTTTAATGATTTTATAACATATTAATGAAAACAGAAGTGTCACAAAGATGACCGGAGTGGGGGGTGTCTTACCAGAAACAGGAACCAGGAAATAAACAAAGAGAAAGGTGGAGTTGGGTGGAGCTGAGTGCTTGCTGGTGCTCAGCATTTTATGAATTAACAGAACAGTAAAGAAAAAGGTTGTAACAAACAAAAACACAGGACACGGCACATTCGCCAAAACAAACAGACAAACAAAACAGACTACACAGACAAAACATGGTGAGCTTCTATTTTACTTTACGTTATTATTTTATTATTACTTTCATCTCCAATCCCGTTCTCCACTCACCGAACACACAACCCCGAGTGAGTGAAAACATGCAGCTTTTATGCAGGTGTACCTAGACTCGATTGCTAATCAATCATCCAGTTGGAGTCGCAGTGGGAGGCTCGTGAATTAATAAAGTGCAATTCCCCGTGCTCACATATTATTACATTTTACTTGCACGTGAAGTGCTGTGCAATCCTAGTGCATAAATATAAATATACTTTTTAAACATAGACCATTTATAGCCCATGTACCAATGACTATACACCAACATTAACACAAAACATACAACACAAAATACACTCAGGGGAGGGCACTTTGCCACAAGAAGTTATAAAGGTTTTTTTTTCTTTTTCAGTGTGACATATCTGTGTTATTATTTCATATCAATTAGTAGGTTATAATGTATTAGTTTATTAGCTGGATCAACCGTTTTTGTTATGTAAATATATAGTTGATCATTGAGTAAGTGTGACGGAGAGCGAATGAATCCGAATCAACAATCTCCCTCTCGACCGGTGAGGGTACTGTACAACAGGAGCTGCGGGCTTCCTACTGAATGGTTGGGCAGTTCATCCCAGGGACAGTCGGGAGCCGGCCATTCAGGAAGAGGGCGGTGTTACGGTACCTGGAGTCATCGCCCTAGTACGGTGAGCGAAGTTTCAGTCATGAATTGGAGGAGACGTGATTGAACTAGCTATCGGAGGGGGCGGGGCTTAGGGTACTTTAGGGGGACGTGACGCCGTAATCGGCTCCTTTGTTGTGGTTAATGGGAAGAGACAAGGACGGAACCTTGAATGAAGTGTGGGTTCATTGAGAAGTGTTGTGTTTGTTTTGCCAAATGGCTGATATGAAGCTGGCGCTGCAGCGAGAAGCCCGGACTTGAACGCACACAAGCACCAGCACTCAGAGCACGGCACCTGCACCAGAGAACCCAGTTTGGAGACGTGTTTTGTGTTTATTATTTCGGGACTGCAACCCCTTTGTTTTGTAGCTGGTAATACCCATTGCTGGGTAGAGCCAGCTTTATTATTTGAGTCCAGTTTTCGCTGGCAATACCCATTGCTGGGTAGAGCCAGCTTTATTATTTGAAACCTGGTTTAAAGGGCATTAAAGAAACCTGACTGGTAAACTTTGTGTTCGTCCTTTGTTGGAGCACCTCAAATCACCTATACACCGGAGCACTACAAACCACTTTGCCACAAGTGGTGTCAGAAGCGGGAGCCATGGACATAGCTGCGCTAACCACGCTGCTACAGTCACTGGAGCACAGACGGGAGACAGAGAATAGACAGAGGGAGGAGAGATACACGGCGCTGATCGAGAGGGTCGGTCTTGGAAACGCACCCCAAACTCCAGCAATACCCGTGATGGCGCCTCTTAATGCAAGGGCGCAAAAGATGACTGCGGAGGATGACCTGGAGGCGTACTTGGTTGCCTTCGAGTGGTTGGCCACCACTGCACCATGGCTGAAGGAGTACCGGGCCAGCCAACTGGGTCCCTGTCTGATCGGGGAAGCTCAGGCAGCGTATCAGGCTATGACCAACAAGGAGGCTAGCCAGTACGACCTGGTCAAACAGGCCATCCTCTGACGCCTCAATATCACGGGGGAGACACATCGGCTGCGGTTCCGGGAGTATCAGAGGCCACGGGAGACCAGTCCCAGGGTGGTCGCGCAAAAACTTTGTGACCACATGGTGCACTTGCTCAACCCTGCAGAAAAAACGGGTCAGCAAATGGGAGAAGCCATTGTCTTGGAGCAGTTCTGCCATGTGGTCGGCGCCGAAACCCAGGGATGGATACGGCGCCACAATCCGACCACCTTGGAGGCCGCCGTCAGACTTGCGGAGGATTATGAGGACTTCCTGGTCTCCGTAAAGACAGGACTACTGACCCCTCTCGTCGTGCCCATCACCCGCAGATCAGTGCCCTTGTCTCTCCAGTTGGGAACCAGACCTCCCAGATCACCAGCCTCAATGGGCCGGCCCACCTCCCTACCTACCTCCCTACCTTCTGCCCCGATTGTCTGTTTCAGGTGCCATGAGCCTGGATACATCGCCCGCTTGTGCCCCGCGGCAATGGAGTGCAACTTGGCGACATGTTTTCTGGCATCTGAGGCAGGTAAGGTACGGGGAAAAGGTTGGGAGGGGCCTTGTATTATTGATGTAGTGGTTGGCAATGTGAGTACCCATGTTTTAGTGGACTCATGGTGTGCACAGACCTTAATTCAAACGTCTCTCTTAGGCGGTATGTCGTGGCAGCCACAAGGCAAGGTGGCGATCTCCTGTATCCATGGCGACATATCCCACCCTAAAAGCATACGTGTCGATAGGTTCGACAAAACGCCACCTCACAGTGGGGGTGGTGGAAAGGCTGCCGCACCCCGTAATCCTGGGTCGTAAATGTGGCAGACAGAGCAGGGGAAACGATTGGTGATATTTTTCCCCTGCAAGCTGACCTGTTTAATTCTCTTTTTCGTCCTAGGAAAACAAAGAAAGAGAGAAGGATCAAAAAATTGGAAGGTGCATCTCTGAAACGAGGCTGGGGACTGGTGGGAGAGAACGCAGATGGTATCAAACGCCACTCAAAGGGAGTCGGTATGCAGTGTGACCGAGAGGGCGAGGTTACTGGGCCATCCAGGGCAGATGCTACTCCAGCCCCTCTCAATGTACCGGACATGTGGGGCTCAAGCGCGGACCTAGTGTGGGACCAGAAAAACAACCCCACACTGGTGCACGCTTGGGAACAGGTCCGGTCTATTGAAGGTAAGGATGTTGAAGGCGCTGGGGCGCTGGTATATCCGCACTTCATTATCAAGGGGCAATTACTGTATAGGGTAAACCCTGCCACGGGCACAGGACAGCCTGTAACGCAACTGATGGTTCCTCTGTCGTGTCGGCCTGAGGTCATGAGGCTGGCGCATGACATCCCCTTTGCAGGACACTTGGAAGCCGACAAGAAGAGGGAACGCATATTGGCTCGATTTTATTGGGTAGGACTTCATAATGAAGTGTCGAAATATGTAGCCTCATGCCCAGACTACCAGCGAATAGCGCCGGGTTGAGTGCGCCCTGCTCCTTTGGTCCCACTGCCAATTATTTCCACTCCCTTTGAGCGCATTGCAATGGATATAGTTGGCTCTTTGCTACCTTCTGACTCTGGGTATACGCATATATTAGTAGTGGTGGATTATGCAACGTGATACCCAGAGGCAGTTCCATTGAGGTCCACTAGTGCCGCTGCAATAGTCAAAGAACTAGTACAGATTATATCAAGAGTAGGGATCCCCAAAGAAATACTGACTGACCATGGGACTAACTTTCTGTCTCGAACGCTACAGCAGGTGTATAAAATATTAAAAATACGTCCCATCCGGACATCTGTTTATCATCCACAGTCGGACAGTTTGGTGGAACGTTTTAATCAAACATTAAAGCAGATGCTGAGACCTTAACAATCTAGCACCAACCGCTTCTGTGTTGATTTCCGCAAGGTGAATGCTATTGCCAAGTTCGATGCATATCTCATGCCTCGGGTCGACGAGCTTCTAGACAGACTGGGAACGGCGAGGTTCGTTTCGACTCTGGACCTGATGAAGGGATACTGGCAGATCCCATTAACCTGCAGTGAGAAAACTGCATTTTCTACCCCTGATGGTTTGTTTCATTTCACAACTATGCCATTTGGGCTACATGGTGAGCCCGCTGCCTTTCAGAGACTAATGGACCAGGTTTTACGCCAACATCATGAATATGCAGCAGCGTATATTGATGATGTGGTGATTTACAGCTCCACCTGGGGGGAGCATTTGGCTAGGGTCGCAGCCGTCTTGCAGTCTCTGAGGGTAGCCCGGCTGACAGCTAACTTGGGTAAATGTGCATTTGCCAAAGAAGAAACACAATATTTGGGATTTATTATGGGACATGGGCAGGTGAAACCCGTCGCCACCAAAGTCCAGGCTTTGATGGACGCGGCAATCCCGAAAACCAAATCCCAGGTGAGGTCTCTCTTGGGGTTGGCCGGTTATTACCGTCGATTCATCCCCGAGTACACCACAGTGGTAAACCCTCTATTGAACCTTTCTAAAAAGAGTGCACCAAATTTAATAAAATGGACAGGGGAATGTCAGGGGGCCTTTGATACCATTAAGCAACGACTCTGCCGAGCCCCCACCCTGATCACACCAGATTTTGATAAGGAATTCCTGGTCTGGGGGCGGTCTTGTCCCAGCAGGTCGACGGAGTAGAACACCCCATCCTCTACATAAGCAATAAAATGCTCCCTCGGGAGCGCAACTACTCCGTCATAGAAAAGGAATGTCTGGCCATTAAATGGGCCACTCAGACCTTACGCTCTTACCTCTTGGGTCATTCATTCAATCTCGTCACTGACCACGCCCCACTCAGATGGTTAAACACGATGAAGGATAGCAACGCCCGGATAACTCGGTGGTATCTGGCGCTGCAACCCTTCATGTATTTCATGACACACCGTGCAGGGAAAGATCATCAAAATGCGGATTACTTTTCCCGGGAGGGGGGTGTAATGGGTAAGGTAGATTCAGCCGAGTGTTCCTTCGGCTCCACTCTGAGCGGTGGGATATGTGACGGAGAGCGAATTAATCCGAATCAACAATCTCCCTCTCGACCGGTGAGGGCACTGTACAACAGGAGCTGCGGGCTTCCTACTGAATGGTTGGGCAGTTCATCCCAGGGACAGTCGGGAGCCGGCAATTCAGGAAGAGGGCGGCGTTACGGTACCTGCGGGTTACATGTTGTCGTACGAAAACGACCCCGACGGATTACTGTACAAACCCGGTCAAGTAGGGTCCTGCCAAGCCCCTCGTCCCGTTAAGCCAGGAAGTGGTCATCGCCCTAGTACGGTGAGCGAAGTTTCAGTCATGAATTGGAGGAGACGTCAATGAACTAGCTATCGGAGGGGGCGGGGCTTAGGGTACTTTAGGGGGACGTGACGCCGTAATCGGCTCCTTTGTTGTGGTTAATGGGAGGAGACAAGGACGGAACCTTGAATGAAGTGTGGATTCATTGATAAGTGTTGTGTTTGTTTTGCCAAATGGCTGATATGAAGCTGGAGCTGCAGCGAGAAGCCCGCACCTGAATGCACATGAGCACCAGCACTCAGAGCACGGCACCTGCACCAGAGCACCCAGTTTGGAGACGTGTTTTGTGTTTATTATTTCGGGACTGCAACCCCTTTGTTTTGTAGCTGGTAATACCCATTGCTGGGTAGAGCCAGCTTTATTATTTGAGTCCAGTTTTCACTGGCAATACCCATTGCTGGGTAGAGCCAGCTTTATTATTTGAAACCCGGTTTAAAAAGGGCATTAAAAGAAACCTGACCGGTAAACTTTGTGTTTGTCCTTTGTTGGCACTACAAACCACTTTGCCACAGTAAGCAAAATAAAATATAAACAAATGTCAAGTGCTTTTACACAAGTAAATACAAAATGATACATATGTTAAACATTTGTAAATTATATAGTTACTTTACCCACATTATTAATTTAATATAAACACAATGTTAATGACAATTAAACTACAGTCGTTACACATAAAAGAAATCCTGGACTATCCTGTTACAGACAATCTGCCCCTGTCTATATCTGGGCAATGCAGGATGATCTGCTCCCTGTGGTTTATGAGGTTGCTGTTCACAGGGTTCCTCTGAAATCCTCCAGGGTTTGTCTTTGCACAGCAATGTTGTGCAAGATGCAGCATGCCACAATGATGTCACACACTCTCTTAGATGCATACTGTAATGCACCTCTAGATGTGTGCAGACATCAAAAGCGCCTCTTCAGCAGACCAAATGTTCTTTCTATTACATTTCTTGTTGCTGCATGTGCCTTGTTGTATGCTTCCTGTGCTCGGTTTTCTGTGACTGCAAAAGGTGTCATTATCCACTTCCTCAGTCCATAACCTGCACCTAAAAAAAAAAAAAAAAAAAAAAAAAAATATATATATATATATATATATATATATATATATATATATATATATATATATATATATATATATATATATATGTATGCACGATAGCTATTATGCATTTAAAGTAAAGTATTAAAAAAAAAAACACTTTTCATAATTACTTATTTCTATAGGTAGGCCATGACTACTGTCACAGATATTATTATTTTATTTATTAGCAGACAGTTGTAACAAAATATACATCGCCTACATTTGTTTACAAGAATTACAGTACATTAAGAGCAAGTTAATATAAAAAATAACCTAAGACCTAATATGAGCAAGTTTAATTAAGAGCAAGTACAAAACAGCCTACTGATTCAATTAATTAAGTAGTTATTAATGGTATATCATTTTTTAAACAGTTCTACATCATATTAACTATGTAATATGCATCCATACAAGTATAACGAGTTTCATGAGAATATTTGTTTGTTTTTTGTTTCATTATTGACTAGATTGGAAACCCTAAGGAAATAATTTTAGCTACCCATTAAAACATCATCTGGAGGTCTGTCTCCCTCAAAAAGTCTATAGATACTGGACTGGCTCATGGTATAAGAATTGTGGCACGATCCTGGGAAATTGGCACAAACATTAAGTCAGTTTACGTAATGGCACATGTGTGCAGTCTATTGCCCACAATACTGAAGGGAATGATCCAATGGTAAAAAAAAAAAAAAATTCCTTGTTTTGTAGCTGCCGTTGTTGTGTTCTCAGGAAAGAAATGTAATTGCCTGCCTGTCTCACTAAAGCTTCTGTCACTTCATGAAGCACGCGTGATCTTGTTGGCTGGCTCACTCCATACAGATCCCCTCCCAGTCTGTGCAACGATCCAGTACGTAGCGTAAAATCCCAGTGCCATTTGGACTTTTAATGTGCACTGGTACGAGATCTGGTGGTCTGGCTTTCCAGATCTCCCTTCAATTCCTCACACAGATCAAATATTGCAGCTCTATCCAGCCTAAATCTTTTTTTAACCTCATTGGGTATGTTAAGGAAAGAAATGATTTGCTTGAATTCTCAGATGGATTTGCTTAACCTGGTAATCCTGTTGTATAGCAGCCTCGTTTTCTATAAGGTCATATGCTGCGAGGGCTACAATTGTAAATACATTTGCCCTGGCATTTTCTGCCAACACCTATGTTTGGTCTGTGTTAAGAACAGCTGCAACCTGGTGTTAACTCGAACAAAAATGTGTTGTTTGAACAAAAATGTTTGATGAATAGCTTTCCTTTTTCCACTTGCATAGGAAATATTATGCAAATTAGGAAAGTGTCTTTTTTTTAGGATTTGTTGGATTGTGGAAAACAGTTGCTATTAGCTTCCAGCATAACAATATGTTAGCAAGCATTCATAGTCAGCTGTAAAGTTTGAAAGAATGGTTAATCACAGCAAACAAACATACTGCAGGAAATGCAGGGACTCATTTTACCACATGAAACAGCACAGTTAATACAAGAAAGCCAATTTTGCAGACTCCAGATAGGGAACATATTGTTTATATGACTAATGTTGATGGTGTTTGGAAAAATATGACTTGTTTAAATTAGTTCCAGTAAGAGATGGAAGGCTCCTAATTAATTCTATAGCACTACTGTATTCTGAGTTTATTAGTTTTACTTAGAACACTGGTGAAATAATTAGCTTGACAGCAAACATTGTGTGAATGCTAATGAAGTTACTGAACATGTTACCAATCACAAGGACATTGATTTCCCGGTGTTATGTCCGTATGGCCAGTCTTCAGGGAGAATTTGTCATGTGCGTAGTGATGTCATTGCCATTGTCATTGACGATGTTATATGTGATGTCAAGTGTGATGGGAAACATACACATAAAGGGGCAGAGTTAAGGTTGCGTGGCTACCATAACTTGCAATTTTCTAACCTTTTAGACTTTTGCAACCAAACCTTAACGTTATTTTAACTACATTTTTACCACTGAATTTCCATTGTTTTGCAGAAGGCATCTTGGAAAATCAAACAACCACATCTGCCGTATAATGTAGTGGTGAAAACACAACTTGAGACACTAAATAGCACAGAAGACACACACCAAGTATGTAAAGTACTGAAGCCAAATCAAATGTTAAAAAATGAAGAGGAGGGGACAGCTTTGAACAGCAGTGCTGAGAGCAATTATTCTTCATGTTGTATGGCTTTGTCCACTCTCTCTAGAAAGATCATGTAAGAATCCTGCAGGTTTTTATACAGTGTGATGTATTGTGTGCATTGCATATCATTACATTGAAACCATTGCTGATCTTTTCACACCCTTGCAATATCGTGACCATGGCTAATGGTTTTCCCTTTGTGGAACACAATTGCCAGAGTTTAAAATGTTTTCCTGTCAATTACAACTCTGTCATACTTGAAATTTGCAAGTGCTGTATTAATTGCAATATCATATAATTTTAATAAACTAATAAACAATATGGGGGATAATTAATTCTGTGTTTTAATTTTAAAATGGCGCTATATAAAACAGTTAATACGTAGAATATGCTATAATACAGCACATACAGATATTAATATACGCATAAAGTACAGATATAATAAATAATATACACAAATAACACATGCACACAATGTCTAGAAATACAATATCACATCATTTTAATAAACTATAAACAATATGGGGAATAATTAATTCTGTGTTTGAATTTAAAAATGGCACTCTATAAATCTGGCGATACAGAGCAGTATACGTATTGTAACGCTCTCGGTTCTCGCAGGCAGGCGATTCACACAGGGCGAGGCAATCCACACATAAGCAGAGGGAGGTCGTGACTCTGGGACCTCTCTCACTGAAGCATCGTGCCAATACCGCTGTACAAAACAGCCAGCTCTTTTGCAAGGAGCGTATATCGTGCACGCTACACTGTGTTAATTTTCGAACTCGGCACAAGTGACATTCCAAATAAGTCATTTTTGGTAGGAATAAAAGTATAAAATGCATTCATGTCTTTACAAAATCGTTTTAATTTCAGAATATTCTTTTAAAAACTGTAAACAGGAGCATGTTATCATTTATGTCTTGTTGTCAACCAACATTTAGTTATTGTTAAATGTCTCTAAATGTGGACATCAGTACGTACCTCTGAAGAAATCTAAGTGTTTTTGCTTACAATTGCTGCACCAGCTACATGCTAAATGTTGCATCCCCACTAGTTTAATTTAATCTTAATTGTATAAGAAGTAACACTATACACGGGGTCACTTTCATTTTTCATGTATTATTATTTAAAAGCACAGAGAAGTTAACAGTATTTTGCCGACCTGAGCTCTCAACAGGATAGATGACATTATAGATGACACTGGAGACAAGGTATTCAGGGATGAGCAACAGTAATTTATTTCTGAACAACCCTGTCTGGGCAGGACCACGCCTTCAAAATAACAAACTCCCCAGTTGCTATGTAAACGGTACTTCCCCTTTTCTCATACGCTCTCCATATAACACAGACTACCTATCAATCAATCAATCAATCTCTCTCTCTCTCCCCCACCCCCACCCCCACCCCCACAGGTTAGGTAACCTCTGTTTCTCTTTCTCTTGCTCTGTCAGTCGATGTCGCTATCTATCATCTATCTCTCACTGTCTTGTCCACTCTCTCCCTCTGTTTCGCGCGTCCCAGGTATTTATACCCCTGCTACTCCTGCGTTCTTGTCTCGTCCTGCCAATCGTAGCTCCCCCATGCATATACACACACATATAAACACACACATTCCCCCTAGCTGGGTGACGTTGTCCGACCCTAACAATACACAAAACACCAAAGCACAGGACACACAAACAGGTCAACACAAAAGTACAACAAGGTCACCTTCTGTTGGCCAAGTCACTACAGTATTAATACTGACAGCAACATAGATTTCTTTGTGGAATGGAACAGTAGCAATGAACTCGCGACCGTACCATAACAACAAAAAAGTGAGAGGGGAAATTGAAAATCATTTTTCCTAAATTAAAAAACAATTATTAGGTTTCCCAGTGTTGAAGGCACTCCCCCCACCCCACCCCCCAAAGTATATTAGACTGGAAAGCTATCCGTGTGGATCTGGTCAACCGTCCTGTGGATAATTTTGCCTTTGCATTGTTGGTCTGCAGTGGACAGATAATCGATTGCAGTGTGTGTGTGTATTGTGAGGGTACGGGACATGCTGTAGGGTGTGTATGTGTGGGCGTGTAATAGGCGAGTCCCCCAGAAGTTATAAGTAGGAGGGGTGGGGGATAGTCGCAAGCAGGAGAATGCGTGTGTTTTCGGATGGAGTGAGTCGACTGGGAGAGTCAGAGCACTGTATGAGGAAGAGAGAGAAAAGCTGTTTAATTATTATGGTGTGAACCCCAGCCCAAACAGGGATTCGTTTGTTGGTTGTTTTATTGAGAAAGAATAAAAGCAGAGTAAAATTCCATCTGGTCTCCCCTGAGTCTGTCTCACCTCCATAGCGCAGAACTCTACACAATTTTTGTATTTCTAAATTCAGCACTTGAGTGTTTACTCGTTATTGATGATAGAAGTAGAAACGTCATCACATTATCAGTTATTTGCTTGTCCAATTATATTACCCCTGCTTTTATCCCTAATTTAGCCATTTAAAAATATGCTATTCAAATTACTCCAAGGGACTAACTGCAATCAGACCATGTGACCTATTGCGTTTCGTTCACTGAAGAGCACAGAAACAAACTAATAAAACTAAATACATTCAAGACCAAACAGCATCAGTTGCCATTTCTTACTGTTTGGTTTACTTTTCCTTACCTTTATGTTTCTAATCATTCTGAGTGGATCTGTATTAAGTTGCTTGAACACTGAGATTGAATCATCATTTTACTCCGTGCCTGTACTGCAGCTGCTCCTAACAAGCTTTTGAGCTTATCTACTGCTTTGTTGCTCAAACTACAATTGAATATGATGCTGTAATCTCTCTGCCTTTGTTCCATAGAATAGTATCTTAAGAGTGGCTAGAAATGATTCAGTGATCCTAGATTTTGATATCTATATATAATGCAGTTTAATTGTGTTCAAAAAACAGACTTCCCCCACTCAAGCTGTATCATTTTGCATTACCTGTTACAGCATACTGTCTTCTCCCTGCAGTATACTATTTTTGATGGCCATTACTAATACACCCTTATAATTACCTATAAAGAGCTTGACAGATTCTTCAATTGACAGTAATTAGTTTAGTCTTTCTCAATGTCTTCAACTGAAGTCTTTGTATGGTGTTTGCAATGTTTCTCATTGAATGCAATATGTTTGTTCAGAGCTAGGCAGTTACAATCAATTGAAGACATTGAGAAAGACTGTACACATTTGTATTTCTAAATGTATCACTATTGCATTGCGTGATGAGCAGTCACAGAAAGAACTGTCTACTATGTTCAAGTCTAGAGGCTACAACTCTTAAAGCAGTCAATCCATCTTCCCACCAAGGGCAAACTAGTATTGTCATTAGATCTGTATACCTGTCCTGGGATGCTGTTGCCCCTTTTAGCAAAATGTGTGGTGCTTTATCTAACTTAGATAAGCTAGCTAAAGCTCAGACTCCTATCTCTGTACAGTAATGAATTCTCTTCTCATTATTAAGTGTATATCTAAAAAAGAAACTTTAGTTACTTAATTTTTTTTTTTTATAAAACAGCTGCACCGTACAACAAACCCCCTAGACTTTTTTGATATCAAAATATAAGCCTACTCACTGCAAAAGTTGTGTTTTAATCTCTTTGTTTTACTTTAAAACTATATATATATATATATATATATATATATATATATATATATATATATATATATATATATATATATATATATATATAAACAAAATACCTGACTGTGGAAAACCATAGACAGAGGGGGAAAAAAAACGCCAACTCTCTTGGATAAATCCAGATCCGCAGTCAGTTTGTAGTTAAAAGTATCTTTATTCTTGCATATTCATGTTTCAAAAGTCAGTGAGCAACAATGTTTACGCGTTTCAACAGTTTGCCTTCATCAGAACATCGTAAAAGGCATGTGTTTCAAACATTTAAATATTTCAAAGCCGGGACCACACCTTATATCAATAATTAAAAACAATTTGCACCCAATCAGGAGTCAATCCGTTAATAATCAATTAATAGATAATTGTTTCAACAGGTGATAATACAAACATCATGATTAACAACACTTCATATATTACGAGAATCATTAATAAATGTGTATAACTCCTCAGAAAATATTAGAATAACGGACATAAATTAATATCGTCCTTGAGACCCAACGGTTCCAGTGTGTTCAAAGTAAAAATCAAATGTGCTTCTCTACGTAGCAGAATATTTACCAAATTCCCCCCTCTAGCTGGTACATTGATTTCCTCCACACCCACAAATCTCAATGAGTGTGTAGAAGATCGATGTCTGGCTTTTGTGTAATGCTTTGCCATAGCATAGCCATGATTCTGATTTCGAATAGCGGCTTTGTGTTCTGCAAGCCATGTTTTCAAGCTTCTCTTATTTGTTCAATATAGACCAGACCACACGGGCAGGTCAACATATAAATTACACCAGTAGTGTTGCAATTTATAAATCCTTTGATTTTAATTTTTATACCTGATCTTGGATAGGGAAAATGTTTTGTATTCCTGGTGTTAGAGAAATGTACACAGTGTCCACATTTATAATTACCATTAGGAGGGTTATTTGAAAGCCAAGTTTGAGGATGTTCTATTTTAGGACTAAAGGAAAGGACTAAGATATCCCTTATATTCTTGGCACGTTTATATGTAACACAAGGTGGGTTTTCTTGTATTACTTCTCCCAAAGAGTGGTCACATTTCAAAATGTGCCAATGTTTGTAAATTATCCTTTTAATTTCATTTGAAATATAGTTAAATTTTTTAGGAAATCAACCTTTGATACCAGAAATACCAGAATTGAAAAAAACTTTTTGAAGTAATGATTCCCCTATCTATCTATATATCTATATATATATATATATATATATATATATATATATATATATATATATATATATATATAATTTCTTCTATAGTTTTTTTTAGAACACGATTTTTACATCCTTGTGTCCTAAATTTGGAAGACATTTCCTCGGTTTTGACAGCAAGTTGGTCCTCTGTACTACAGTTTCATTTCATATGTAATAATTGCCTGCTTGGTATATTGTTTATCAAGGATGGTGGATGTTGACAATTAGCAATTAACAACAAATTTTGATCTGTTGGTTTAGTAAATATAGTAGTATGTAACTTGTTGTGATACTTGTAAATTTCCAAATCTAGAAAATGAATTTTGTGCATGTCTAAATCATAATTATTGATTGTATTTTTATGTATTATTGGAAGACAGTAAAATGCTATCAGATGAGAGTGCGTTTTTTTTCCTTTGTTATCCGGGGTAGTAACAGGAGGTATCCATACCAGATTTGTGCTACAGCTTCACAGTGGCGAGAAAGACGTTATTTGCATGGAATACCCGGTTAGTTATCAAACTGACTTTGGAGAACTACTTGGCCAGTGTTAAGAAACAATTTAAAACAATGTAGGGCACAGCAGAAGACATGATACCATCATACCTGGACACATTTAAAAGGTATGGCAGAAATTGTCGAGATGAATTTGTAAATGTTCAGCATAAGATCACACAGCTGTGCAGGGAGTGGGTCCAGTGGCAGCAGGCAGGGAGACTGAAGAACGGACAACGGGAGCAAAGGCAACAAAACATCTTTTAATCCCAAAGTCTCTTTTAAGAGGAACCCAAATCTTTTGTGAAAAGCTGAAAGTTCACGGAGAAGGAACAGAGCAATCAGAATGGCGAGTTTTGAATTTATTTGAATACTTTTGCTTTTATTCACTACTTTAATTAATCACTGGTGTCCGTTTCAGATTCATTCACTATCTCATGGACACTTCGGTTTCCCAAAAGTTCAACATTTACATAAATCTCGTCGGTCATGTTTATTGCAATACATCCCAATATATCTGCAGTTTTTGTTTTTAAATTCTAGCGGTATGGATAAAAAAAAGTGCCGACCCATGGTTGTATGTTGGCATATCAACACCCCCATGCAACCTGTTTTGACCAATCAGGATAGAGTATTTAAAATACCCATTTTATATATCTTGATTTATAAACATATATAATATATATATATATTCTATATATTATATTTATATTTTGAAATTTATTGACCTCCTATAATTATATTCTGCTCCTCTCCAGTGACATTTATGGTCCTAGAATTATTTTATAATCCCAGGGCTTTAGTAGAAATTTTCCTATGTTACATCTACAGGGCAGATAGCTAACTACAGAGAATATTTAGTCTTTGAGAGAGAATATAATCCTCATAGATCATTTTAGATAGGGTGTTCATTAATCTACCGTTACCACACACGTTATCATAGGTGTTCTTGACATGAAGTTGCCAGAAGTATCAAGAAAATTACCATGTTTTGATTGAACGTTAACTATTTATTTTTACCCATTGAGATTAATATACTCTGCTGGGGCATTCTTGCTCTATAATATCTTTCATTACTATAAATACCTTCCCCTGCATACATGCTGTGTCAACTAATGTTTAGGTAGTTGGTTAACTTGTTTTTAATGGCAGGTTGTTAATATATTGCTGTATGATATGTACTCTGTGTTGGCCTTATAACATGACAAGATGAAGTACTATACAAATTTAACAAATCCAGTGACATAAAAAAGCTCTGTGATATAATAAACAGATTAAAAAAACCCAATTCTGTAATTAATCTGTGGATTCCCCTATTTAGACTTCA